>NC_091331.1:4628566-4651066 GCF_038502225.1 Cherax quadricarinatus
ATGACTCTGTAAACAATATACGTCAGGTCCGTCTTAGAGTACGCAGCACCACCATGGAACCAACACCTGATGAAGCAGGTTATGGCACTGGTAAAAGTGCAGAGATATGCAACGAGGTTAATTCCAGAGCTAAGGGGTATAAACTGTGGGAAGAGGTATTAGACAGTATTAGAAGACAGAACCAGGGGAGACATGAAAACAGCATATAAAGTACTCAGAGGAATTAATAATATAAATAGTATTTAAGAGGCTAGAAACAGGTACATGGTGGTACAGTTGGAGGATAAAGAAACAGATAATCTTGGGGATGCTAGGAAGTACCTTTTTCATCATCAGGGTTGTCAGGTTGTGGAAGTATATAAACGAAGATGTGGCGGCGGCAGCTTCCATGCATAGTTTAAAGAACAAGTATGACAGGGCCCACGATGCTAGGAGGGAGGGTATTTAGCAAGCGGTAAGTTGAGAGGCGGGGCCAGGAGCTTAGACTCGACCCCTTCAGAGGTCGAGTCACAAAACTCTTAAAACTCTACCACAACACAACCAGCCTCTACCTCCACCAGCAGGAATCAGGTTGTCGTCAAGACTAGGACCCGCTACCTCAACATACCATAAATTCAATCCCCCTTGGTCCCCCCCGTCAAACAAACTGTGAAAAATGAGACACCAGGAAGCGTTCACTTCCACTCGAGTCAACTCAATCCACCTCCTGATCGTCATTATCCATTTTTTCTCATTATTTCTCATTACAGTGACCACTTGGAGCCTGGGAGAGTCGGGGAGCATCTTCTTGGACAAATATTGGCCAGCAATTTAGACACACACGGCTCCCTACAAGGCAGAACGAGATCGGCCCACTGGGGGCGATTACCGCCTTTGTGCTCCTGCTTCTTAAGGGCTGGAATCAGGGCTCGGTGTCCCATGGGGCGAGATGTTACGAAGGGACCGGCTCGGCCCCTGGAATTTATTGCTATTGGAATCGGTGCCGGGAACAATACTTTCATTAGGAGTGATTTGGTCGCGACACCTCTTTCTTGGGTCAGTAATGAATTTACTGGTCGCTTCCAGGATCGTTTTTCCTCTCCTTGCTTCCAGAGTTTACTCTTTTTTTTGGGCTTTTAGGCCCCTCGCTAGTTTCCAGGAGCCTTTTTTCCTCTCCTTGCTTACGGAGTTTACTTTTTTAACTTCTAGGCCCTTGCTAGTTTCCAGGAGCTTTTTTCCTCAGAATTTCAGTGCTTTTTTTTTTTTTTTTTTAGCTTCCATGGCTTTTCCAGCTTCTAAGTTCGTTTTTACTAACTACCACTGTAGTTTTTTCGTTTTCTTTTTAGTATCCATTGCCTCTAGTATTCAAGACTATTTTAATAAGTTTCCAATCTTTTTTTTATGTTTTCAGTGCTGTTCTAGCTTACAAAGTCTTTTTTGCTAGCTTATGGCTTTTGATTTTAGCTTCCATTGTCACCTACTTTCCAGAGCTGCTTTTTCCTAGCTTCTAGATCTCAGTAATCTTTCAGAGTTAATTCCCTAGCTTTCATGGTATTTTTCCCTAGCTTTCATGGCAATTTTTTCCTAGCTTTAAAAGCTATTTTTATAGCTTCCGTAACATCAAATTCTAAGTCTTCTCTAGCTTTCAAAACTTTTTTCCCAACTTCCAAGAAGCATTTTTATTTAGCTTCCGGAGCCATTTTTTCTATCCACAGCTATTACTTTTAGCTTCTATAACTTTTTTCCTTCCAGGATTTTTTTTCGAGATGCAACGCCTGTTTTAAGAGTCACAGCCGTTCTTCCTGTCTTTATTTACAATATTTTTCTCTTCTTCGTTTCAAAGTTTTATTTAGCAGAATTAGGCGTCATCTGAATGCTGCTACCCAGTTCAATATGATGGTTATATAGTGGAAGCAAAAGCTAGTTATTTTTTCCTGTCATAGTCCATCTTGTACACAAGATGAATTTGATACAGAGTACTGAAATGTATTAGCCAGAGCTTGAAGTCTTCAGTAGGACATTGAGAATATCGTCAACTATTCTGTTAAATGTTGTGCAGCTGAGGGGAACTCCAAGGTTTCATTCCAGCAGAACTGGAACCACTAGAGGAACTAGCATCTCTCTGCATTTGTTTTCGAGTACCCAAACCTCTCTCTCTCTCTTTCTCTCTCCGCCTCATCTGTTCCTCTAAGTAATATCATATTTCCCCTGGTTCTTCAGCCCTCTAATAACGTCAAGTTCAGTTTCTTTATTCTCTCCTCAGAGCCTCCGGGACTACTTATGTTGCAAGATCCTCTGCCTCCTTTAGTTTGTGGATATGATTTATTAAGTATGGGTTCCATGCTGCGCGCGTGAGCAGGTGCACGAGCGGTAATGGGGTGCCCACTCATCAGTTTGGCTGTGTGCAGGTGCACACGTGCATGTGTTTGAGAGCGTGTGTTTGCGCACGTGTGGAACATCAGTCAAGCTATTGACTTGTACACTTTGCTACAAGCCAGTCAGTCCCTTCGACTCTGCACAATGAGCTCCCCCAAAACCCGCCCTAGTATGTAATATCACCGTTACTTTATTGCCTCGACTCCACCTTATAACGTCAGCTAGCGAATCAATCTTACCGCGTCAGCTAGCATACCAATCTCGCCAAAATATTACCCTCCAGCCCACACGTGAATACGATATTACACCGCTGAAATTTCCCGTTATTGCCTGGCACTGCTAAGAGCGACGTCCAACGTAGAATACACATACAAATAAGATCACAGGACATGACGACGAAGCACGCAACTCCATTCTCTTCTAAAGAAAGAACCGCGTGGCAAACCAGGTGATAAAATGTGATTATCAGGTAAATTTTCTTTGGAATAAACTAATGACTCAGGTATCGATGTTTTCACCTCTCAGAGTAACAGCGTCGTGCAGAAGAAAAAAAAAAACAAATTGGACTTCTGAATACTTCTTAAGGCAATGAAAAATATTCTGAATAGATGGTATAAATTACAATAAAAAGAGAACAATAAAACCAGATGACCTTGATATGTAACAATAAAATAGTGTGTATACTTTATTGACATAAGTCTATAATGTCCTCAACCCTTGGAGAAGCCGAGTTAATATTTTTGTTGGGCAATAAAGCTGCGAGCATCGAGTAGGCAGTAAATGGTAAAGAGTACTTTATTTTTAATAAGAAATATGGGGAAATTTCTGTAAGCACGGGTGTTAGTCACGTAAGTTAGGTCGGGTAAGATTCATCGGAAACGGGAAAAAATGCCTTTTTGACGAAGGTGTCAGTCCATAGAATAAGAAAAAATTCGTCGGGAAAAGGGACAGGCACCTTCGGGCGAGGTGTCTGTCACATAAATGGGGTAAAATTTCGTCGGGAAAACCCAAGAAAACCTTGACAAAAGGTGCCCAGTCGCATAGAATAGGTAAAATTGTCAGGAAACAAGACAAATGCCCCCTGACGAAGGTGTCTTCACATAGAATAAGTAAAATTGTCGGGGAACAGGCCAGGCACCTTCTGACGATGATGCCTGTCAAAAGAATAGGTAAAAATTCGCCCAGGAAACAAAAACAAACATTTCCCTGACGAAGGTGTCATCACACACAATAAAAAAAAATTCGTCAGGAAAAAGGGCAGCACCCCCTGACGAAGGTGTCTGCCCCCATAAAACGGTGAAAATATTTTAAAAGGGCGTCGCAAACCAGGATGAAACGCAAAAAAAAATTTTTTGGAGGGAAATTTTTTACCTAATAAAGGAACTAAAAAAAAAGATTTTTTTACAGTAAAAAAGATTTCTATTAGGAAGATTTTTGCAAAAAAAATGAGGTCCATAAAAAAAAAAAAAAATTTTTTGGGTGTTTTTATAATTATTTTCAGTACAACGGGTTTTCCCTTAATCAGGAGCTGCATAATTCGGGTATTCCAAAATTAAAGTGACGTAAAAAAAGTCAGCAGAAGTAATTTAAAAAAAAATCAGCAGACCCCCTCTGACAGCGGGTTAAACCCCTTCCCGGTATTTTTTTTTTTTTTTTTTAATAAAGTGGGGGAAGGGAAAGGGGGGAAGGAGAGAGGGGGAGGGGGAGAAAGAAAGGAAAAAAGAAAAGAAGGAAGGAAGGGCACTAGAAAGAAAGACGTAGTGAGGAGGATGAAAAAGTGAAGAGAAAAACCGGGCCCTTAGACTAAGCCTATTTAAAAAAGAAAAAGGGTTTCCCCCTTCCCCAAAGGGGCATCGTTTCATCTACCTTATTACATCCCTTTATAAAGAAAAATAAATGTTTATTTCAGGGGAAGATTATCATCTCCATCAACATGGCCCCAAACGGCACCACCCGGCACCACCCATGGCACCATCCATGGCACCATCTATCAACATGTCACTCCGGCGATACACGAGGCAATTCGTATAAGTTCGGGACTGCCCATTCACTATAATTACCAATTCAGAATTGGTTCTATTTTTTTAGGGTTTTTGTAACCTAAGTCATTTGACCCGAACTAATGTCTTTAAGTAGACAACCTGGGAAAGATCCCAAAAACAAAATGATCACCAGGAGTTTCCGCCGGGGTCAAACTGGGGGGGGTTTGCTGGCATAAATAATTTCAGTAGAGCCCCCGGCCGCGTGGGGAAAACCTAGGAACAATCGTAAGGGGAGTTGGTTGCATGACGAGTTTGCGGCCGCGTGAGGACTACGGAAAAATCCAGACAAATGCTGGATGTTGAATTCGCGACCGCGTGAAAACTTAGGAAAAAATCGCGGAAAACACAGAGAACGATCGCCGGGGTTTGCAGCCTTGGGGGCCCAGCCCCTGTATTTTCCAGCAGGGATAATACACCCCCCTCATGTTAGGCCAGGGTGAAAACCAAGGAAACGTCATACATCGCTTAAAACGGGTTTTCCGATAGAGAGGGGGCAATCCGGGTCAAGGAATTTAAAAAATTTTGAAAAGCCCTTTATGAGTCAAAAAATTTAAATTTTATTCCTTTTTAATCCCAAAGATTTATTCATTTCAGTGCCTAGCAGAGTAAATAACCCAACATTCTTGCATTCATATATTTACTGGGGGAAAAACGAAAAACATGTTTAAATGAGTGATGAATAAAGCACCGGGTATCTTTTTGATGAAATAAGACACTTGTTCCCTCATCTGGGTTTTTTTTCTTAAAAAAGAATAAAAATACGTGTTATCATCTGGGTATCTTTATTGATGAATAAGGGTTGTCAACACCTGGGCATTTTTTGTGTTCAGCATCTTTATTACGAAGGCCTTTAGCCAATTAAAATGGCCTTTTTTATTGTTTCAAGTTATACACGAAACCCTGGAAGATGGGGGTTTTTCAGTCCCCCAGCCATGATAGAAGGTTTTCCCGTCCTCAGCCATGATAGAAGGTGTTCAGTCCCCCAGCCATGATGAAGGTGTTCAGTCCTCAGCCATGATAGAAGGGGTTTGTCCCCCCAGCCAAAGGGAAAGGGGTTCAGTCCTCAGCCATGATAGAAAGGGGTTTTAGTCCCCCAGCCATAATAGAAGGTGTTAGTCCCCCAGCCACGATAGAAGGTGTTCAGTCCCCCAGCCATGATGGGGGTTCAGTCCTCAGCCGGGGATGAAAGGTGTTCCCGTCCCCAGCCATGATAGAAGGTGTTCCCGTTCCACAGCCATGACAGAAGGTGTTCAGTTCCACAGCCATGATAGAAGGTGTTCAGTCCCCCAGTGATAGGGGTGCTCAGTTCCTCAGCCATGATAGAAAATGTTCAGCCCCTCAGCCATGATAGAAGGGTGTTCAGTCCCCCAGCCCCGATAGAAGGTGTTCAGTCCCCAGCCATGATAGGTGTTCAGTCCCCCAGCCATGATAGAAGGTGTTCCGGGTTTCCCCAGCCATGATAGAAGGTGTTCAGTCCTCAGCCATGATGGTTTTTCAGTCCCCCAGCCGCATAGAAGGTGTTCAGTCCCCCCCAGCCATGATAGGTGTTCAGTCCTCAGCCTGATAGAAGGTGTTCAGTCCCCCAGCCATGATAGGTGTTCAGTCCCCCAGTCATGATAGAAGGTGTTCAGTCCTCAGCCATGATGGGGGTTCAGTCCCCCAGCCATGATAGAAAGGGGTTTTAAATCCCTCAGCCCGGGGGGAAGGTGTTAGTCCCCCAGCCATTTTTTTGTGTTCAGTCCTCAGCCATGATAGAAGGTGTTCAGTCCCCCAGCCATGATAGAAGGTGTTCGGGGCCCCCAGCCATGATAGTGTTCAGTCCCCCAGCCATGATAGAAAGGGGTTCAGTCCCCCAGCCCATGATAGAAGGTGGGTTTAGTCCCCCCCAGCCATGATAGGTGTTCAGTCCCCCCAGCCATGATAGGGTGTTCGGGGCCCCCAGCCATGATGGTTTTCAGTCCCCCCAGCCATGATAGAAAGGGGTTCAGTCCCCCAGCCATGATAGAAGGCGTTCAGTCCCTCAGCCATGATGAAAGTGTTCAGTTCCTCCCGCCATGATAGAAGGTGTTCAGTCCCCCGGGCCCGGGTGAAGGTGTTCCCGTCCCCCAGCCATGATAGGGTTTAATCCTCAGCCATGACAGAAAGGGGTTTGTTCCTCAGCCATGATAGAAGGGGTTCAGTCCCCCAGCCATGGGTGGGGGTTCAGTCCTCAAATGATGAAGGTGTTCAATCCTCAGCCATGATAGAAGGTGTTCCCGTCCTCAGCCATGATAGAAGGTGTTCAGTCCCCCAGCCCGGGTAGAAGGTGGGTTTTTTTTCCCCCAGCCCGGGTAGAAAGGTGTTCAGTCCCCTTCCCCTGATAGAAAAATGTTCCAATCCCCCAGCCATGATGAAAGGTGTTCCCAAACCCCAGCCATGACAGAAAAGGGGTTCAACCCTCAGCCCGGGCAGAAGGTGTTCAACCCTCAGCCATGACGAAAAGGGGTTCAATCCCCAGCCATGAAAAGAAAGTGTTCAATCCCCCAGCCATGACGAAAAGGGGTTTCCCAAACCTCAACCCGGGGGGAAAGGGGTTAAAACCCCCAGTCATGACCCGAAGGTGTTCAATCCCCCAGCCCATACAGAAGGTGTTAATCCCTCAGCCATGACAGAAAAGGGGTTTTAATCCTCAGCCATGACGGGAAAGGGGTTTTAGTCCTCAGCCATGACAGAAGGTGTTCAATCCTCAGCCAGACAGAAGGTGTTAATCCCCAGCCATGACAGAAAAGGGGGCAAACCCCCAGCCATGACAGAAATTTTTTTTCCCCAGCCCGGGGCCCGAAGGTGTTCAACCCTTTAGCCATGACAGAAGGTGTTCCCAAACCTCAGCCATGACAGAAGGTGTTCAATCCTCAGCCATGACAGAAAGGGGTTCAATCCCTCAATATACAGAAGGTGTTAATCCCTCAGCCATGACCCCGAAGGTGTTCAATCCCCCAGCCATGACAGAAGGGGTTCAAACCCCCAGCCATGACAGAAAGGGGTTTAATTCCCCCAGCCGCACAGAAGGTGTTCAAACCCCCAGCCCTGACAGAAGGTTTCAATCCTCAGCCATGACAGAAAAGGGGAGTCTCCATCAAAGGAGTATTTTCACTCCCTGAGCCTTTATAGGTGTGCAGTCACTCCCGCAATGAAAGGAGTTCGGTCTCTTGGGCATGATGGAAGGTGTTCCCCCCCTCAGCCTTTATAGGTTTCAGTTCGTCCCTTTTTAAAGGGGTTGGGGCTGAGCCCCAGCGGGTTTACAGTTTTGGGGCCCCCGAAGTTGACTGATGGTGAGTCCCCCAGCCTTGACCTAACAAACAATAGGCAGGAGATCGGTACTTACTGCATATACTAGACCCCGTAGACAGGTGACAGCATAATTGACAACACCGTTTGGGGGAGGGGCCCCCGATTGTGGGGGTTTTTTGCCCCCCTGAGGGGCGGTAACCCTCCAACTGTGGGGGAAACGTCGGCTTAAGGGGCATTCCCAGCTGAAAAAAATAATTTTGGTTTTAAATAATAAAAAATTTGTTTTATTCTCTGAGAAAAAAATTATTCCCCCGATCCGCCGCCTATCACTAACGTCTAGGGCATTGGGAGAAATACGTGAATTTTTAAAAGAATGAAACAAAGGGGGGTAAAGGGAAATAGGCTGGGGTGATTTGGGGTTGGGAAAAAAAGGAGTGACATTAGGCAAGGGTGAGGGTGAGAGAAGGTGAATGGAGCAACGGGGAAAGGAGGGAGTTAAGGGGGAAAAAGAGTTTTTCTCCATCAACCCAAAATCTCCGCCAACACCAGAGTTTAAAATTTTTCAAAAAGAACAAAACTTAATCAACAATACATCATTGTGGTGGTGCCCGTCGGCAAATTTATCGAGTTCCTAACACTATCATGGAAGCTGTCATAAAAAACAGGGCGGGGAAGACGACAAATAAACTGGTCTGGGGGAACAAATAAACAAACGCAAATAGGTGTAATTTCCTTCTCAAACAGAGAGAAAACAGACATCTCATTATCGTTGCTTAAAATTTCCCCAATTTTTGGTACATAAGAAGGGGGCCGTTTATCGTCAATCAGTGAAGGAAAGGGGGAAGAGGATTACTTTTTTTATATTTATGAGAAGCTCCCCAAACCCCGTGGGAAAAATCGGGCCCAAAAAGGAAATCCAAATATTTTCAATAAAAAATTTTTCTAAAACTGAGAGGGTTAACATACGAGAAAAGGTTGAGAATCCGAACCAAAAAATGGGAAAAAAAGAACCAAAGGGGACATGATAAAACGTACAAAATCTGGGGGGAAAATATGATGGGGCATTCAGACTTCCGATGGGAAAAAAGGGCTGCTCAACTTGAAGTTAAAAGGGAAAACTGAGACAAAAAAAAAGTTAGGGAAAATTTTAAGCCCCCAAGGTGGTTTGGGGGAAATGAATGGGTTTTGGGGGTGGAGGAGGAGGTGGTGGAGGGGAAAAGGGGGAGGAGAAGGGGAGCAGGAGGAGGAGCAGGAGGGAAAAGGGGGGGGAGGGAGGGGGGGGGGGGGCGGCGGGGGGAGGGGAGGAGGGGAGGGGGGAGGGGAGGAGGGGGGAGGAGGAGGGGGAGGAGGGGGCGGCGGAGGGGGGAGGAGGGGGAAAAAGGGGGAAGAGGAGGAGGAGGAGGGGAGGGGAAAGGGGCAGGAGGAGGAGCAGGAAGAGGAGGAGGAGGAGGAAGAGGGAAGGGGGGGAGGAGGGGGGGGAGGAGGGAGGGGGGAAGGGGGAGGAAGAAGTGGGAAAAGGAAGAGGAAGAGGGGAAGGAGGGAAGAAGGAGGAAAAAGAAGGAAAGGGGGAGGAGGAGGAGGGGGGGAGGAGGAGGAGGTGGTGGAGGTGGGGGAAGGGGGGGAGGAGGGAGGAGGTGGAGGAGGAGGAGGAGGTGGAGGAGGAGGAGGGAAATGGAGACATCAAACAGTCCCCATACTAGGGAAACCTGTGAAATCAGTCATATTAGGAGGCCGGGCCAGGGGAAAAGCTCAATCCCAGTTGAAAGTTGGGGGGTGAGTACAAATAGGCAGTACACCTACAGACACACACAAAGACTCTGTATCCATTTACGTCAGGCCCATCTGGAGATGCAGCACCGGTTTAAATCCCCCTAGTCAAGCACGTCAAGAAATTAGAGAAAGTACAAAAATTTGCAACAAGACTAGTCCCAGAGCTAAGGGGGTTGTCCTCGAAAAAAAGGTTGAGGGAAAACGGCCTGACGACACTGGAGGACAGGAGGGGCAGGGGGGACATTACCAAAGGGTTTCCTGGGGTTTTTTCCGGGGAAACGCCCCGGGGGCCTGGTCCATGACCAGGCCCCCCGGGTGGATCAGGGGCCCGATCAACTGGCTGTTTTCTGGCCGCACGCAGTCCAACGAGAGGGCCCCAGCCCGGCCCGATCCGGCACTGACTTTGGGTGTCTGTCCCGCCTTT
Organism: Cherax quadricarinatus; assembly: GCF_038502225.1. NCBI lineage: Eukaryota > Metazoa > Arthropoda > Malacostraca > Decapoda > Parastacidae > Cherax > Cherax quadricarinatus. The sequence goes on from NC_091331.1 coordinate 4,638,428, forward strand.
TTAAAGGGGAGGGGTTTTTTGGAATTCCCCAATGCGATGGGGGCTGTTGAACAGTTTTGGGCCCCGGGCACTTATGGTGTTTTCCCTTAGTGTACCAATGGGGCCCCCACTTTTTTGGGGGGATTTTTTCATCCCCCCTGCCCGTCTTTTACTTTCGTAGGGAGGATTTTGTGTGCAGATTTGGGACCCAAATTTCCCCAAGATTTTCCCAAATGTAGATTATGAAAATCTCTCCCTTCCCCGGGGTTCCCAAAGTAAAAAGTCAAGTGCTTCCCAAACGTTCCCAGTAGTTAAGGTGCTTGACAGAAAAAATGCAGTAAAGGATCTCTGTACACTCTTGAAACTGGTTTCACCTGCTTTGAATGGAGACGTTAATGTACAGCAGTATTCCAGCCTAAAAGAAAAAAGTGATTTGAAAAAAGGGTCATCATGGGCTTGGCATTTTCGTTTTGAAAGTTCTCCTTATCCAACCCCATCATTTTCTTTTTCCCCCGGGGATCTTTGGGACTGTTGTGATCCTTGGGAAAATGAGTCCTAAACATTACTCTCCCAGGGGCCCCATTAGTTTTCCGCTCCTTTTTGGGGGGAGTCAGTAGTATCTCTGTTCTAGTTATTATCTCCCCCAGTTTTCCAAAAACGGAGTAGTTGGAATTTTTCCCCTTGGGCATCATATTGTTTACCGTGCCCACTGGAAAACCCTTTTTTTATTCTTCTTGGGGGTTAACCGCGTCCTCAGCAGATGAGGGGCCTCATCGAAACCCATTTTCATCCGCAAAAGGGTGATACGGTGCTTGGGTTTTATCTCTTTATGTCCCGAAAGAGGATAAGGAATAAGATGGGGAGCGAATACTGTGCCCTGTGGAACAGAGGGCCCCTTTACTATGGGGGCCTCCGATTTTCCCCGTTGACCACTCTCTTTGTGTTCGATTTGTTGAAGTTGAAGATCCATCTCCCACTTTCCCGTTTTCCTTGGGACGTATTTTTGGGCTATTACGCCATGGTCGCATTTTTTCAAATGCTTTTTCAAAGTCTGTGTATTTAAACCCGCATTCTGATTTTCTTCCAGTGCATCCAAAAGGGCCCTGTCAAGTGATCCAGTAGTTAAAAAGGAGGAGCGACCCCGCCCCGAACCCAATTTTTCCCTGGATTGTGCAGATTTTGGGAATCCAGGTGATTTCCCAAACCTGCTTCTTAGCACTCTTTCAAAGATTTTTTGATGTGGGACGTCAGAGATATTGGTCTATAGTTCTTAGCTAATGGGTTTGCTGCCACCTTTATGGGTGGGCTATATCCGTTTTTTTTAAGTGACTGTGGAATTTCACCCCTTTTCCCAAACTCCTCCTCCATAGTGTACTTAGGAAGCGAGAGGGTTTCTTGCAGTTCTTAATGAAAACAGGTTCCCCGAGTCCCGGGGGCCCGGGGGTGAAATGCAAGGCATTTTGTCAATGGCTTTTTTGAAATCCTTTAGTTAGGGGGAATGTCGGAAATCTGGCATACATTTATGGAGCTTTTAGGCTCATTCATGAAGAAATCATTTGGGTCGTCGATCCTCAGACCGATTAGTGGGTTTACTAAAACAACAAAAGTCGTCTGGGATTTCAATATTATACTCATTTTCCCTTTTTTCATCTGTGTAAAATCCCATCCTGTCTGAGTAAAAGGGGCCCGGGTACTGGGGGGGGGTATTTGCCTTGTTTTTCATATGAAAAAGAAATATTTTGAATTTCTTTCCCAAATTTCCACTAATAGCTTTAAACTCCTCCCCGCCCTCCTGGTTCCTGTAAAGTCATTTAGCTTAAGTTCGATAGTTTCCACTTCCCTGGTCAGCGCCCCTTTTTGTGTATCAAAATATTCTAGCACTCCTGAAGGGGCTCAAATGACTCTTCGTCTCTTCTGTAGAGGGGCGTCTTTTTCTCTCCAGTTTTCTCCTGCCTTTTTCTTCTTTTTTAGGGAAAATCCCAGAACATGCCCTTTGGCTACCAGGAAGTTGATCCTTTCAAAGGGACTGGTTTGGATCCATGTCATTTAAGACATCTTCCCAACATGTTTGTTTAGGACATGGTTTTTCCTGGTCCCAGTTGATGTTCTTGTTGTTGAAGTTGTATTTTGTGAAGACACCTTTACGGTACATGCATTCTGCTGATCAGGACCCCATGCGTACCCTCTGGGCTTCGATTAGATTGTGATCAAATTAAAATTTTTTATATTTTTATGTCTCTTATCAGGTCCTCATTATTTGTGAAGATAAAATCAAGTGTGTTTTCTAGTCTTGTTGGCTCCACTATCTGCTGGCTTAAGGTGTGTTTTTCGCAGAGACTTAGTAAACCCCGTGTGTGACCTTTTATCTGCGCTAAACCCCCGGGGAAAAGTTTCAGCTATAACATTATTTGCACCCTTCTTCCATTTTTTATGCCTTAGGTTGGGAAAACACCAAGCAGTAAGATGTTTGGGGATGGGCGAAGGTTTTCAAACAGTAATCAATTTTTTAATGGGTGTTCCTTGAACTTTGTTTTGGGTTTCATCCCGGTGGCTTGTATCAAAAACAATGAAATAGGTTTTGGGTTTTCGATCTTTTTTGATAGAATTTTCAACTACCTCATTTTTGGGTGTTCAGCAACTCCATGCAGATAAAGGGGCTCTTTTTTGCCAAAAAAGGCCCCCCTTTTTTGCCCTGTTTTTCTGGGGGATCTAAAAGGTTGAACCAATTTTTCCATATTTCACTGTCAAAGTGATCTTTTTTGTGAGTCTCTGTGAAGGCTGCAAACATTGCATTAGACTCCTCTAGAAGTCCACGTAAAAGGTATTTTGTTGTTGGTGGATGGCTTAAGTCCCCGTATATTGCAAATATGAACGAGGTTGTATTCCGTGTTTGTTGGGGGATTTTGTTATTGGGATCAGTAGTTGTAATTTTTGGAGGGGCCCTTGGTGGCCACTGGTTGGGCCCCCAGTCCCAAAAAGGATGATAACGACATATAAAATACTGCGCGGAATAGACAAGGTGGACAAAGACGGGATGTTCCAAAGAAGGGGCACAGACACAAGAGGTCACAATTGGAAGTTGAAGACTCAGATGAATCAAAGGGGTGTTAAAGTATTTCTTCAGTCATGAAATAGTTAGGGCCCTGGAATAGCCTAGAAAGTTTTAAGGCAGGTATGATAAAGCCCCATGGGGCAGGGAGAGAGGACCAAGTAGCAAAAAGCGAAGAGGCGGGGGCCCGGAGCTATAAAACGACCCCCGCAACCACAAAATGAGTACACACACACATACACAACACACTTACACACACACACACACACATACACAAAAAAAACATAAAAACACACACACATAAAAAACACACATACACACACACACACACACACACACACACACACACACACACACACACCCCCCGACATTTTAAAAAGGAATCATTCAGGACCCTGCACACCGTGTACGTTAGGCCCATATTGGAGTATCCCACCAGTTTGGAACCCACACCTAAAGCATAAAGCAGAAAAGTGCAAAAGGGTTTTCAACAAGACTGTCCCAGGTAAGAGGTTTTCCTCGGGGGAGGTTAAATCAACCTGACGACACTGGGGACAGGAGAGATGGGGGAAAGATAACGAATACAAAATACTGAGAGAATTGACAAGGTGGACAAAGACAGGGTGTTCCAGGTTGGAAAAGTAACAAGGGACACAGTTGGGTGAAGCACAGTGAAACAAGGGATGTTGGGTATTTCTTCAGAGTAGCCGTAAGGGGGTAGTTTGGGGGAAACGATTTGTGGGGGCAGGGTCCATACATAGCTTTAAGCAAGGGGATGATAAAGCTCACGGGTCAGGAGAGTGACCCAAGCGTCAGTGGGGGCGGGGCCAGGACGGGTCGACCCCCAAACCCCAACTAGGGGATCCTAGGGGTTTAAAAACACACACACACACACACACACACAACACACACATACACACACATAAAACACACACACATACACACACAACACACACACACACACACACACACACAACACACACACACAACAACACACACAACAACCACAACACATACTATTGCACCCTGAATGGGTCACAATGATATAATGTATTTACCTGTTCATGAAATTTTTATATTTTATATTTGGTTTGCTAAATCAAAATATTTTTTTTTATATTATTATTTGACTTGTTATATTAGGTGGGATGAACATTTATATTTTTTCGGGTTTCATAGTTAGTGTTAAGATGACAGCATTGTTAACACTGTAATTATCCCCTTGCTCGTTTCTCTCCCGGCTTCTCTGTATTTTTGGGCGGCAGTCCACGGACTATTATTTTTAAAATAAAGGGGGGCGCTAAACCCGGAGGATTATCAGCGCCGGGGATGGGGGGGGATTCAGGTTAATTGGGGGAACGAGCACAGACCCAATTCCAAAACAAGACCCTCCCCAAACATAAAGAACCCTTTCCCTGGGGGGAAATCCCAGATCCGTGATCAGGGTGGGGTGATCACCCCTTTCCCCGGAGTGAGAGTCGGCCTGGCCCTGATTATTTCAGTTTGGGTTTAACAAGAGGTCCTTCTCCGCCCCCCTTGATTCCTTTGGAAGATCTCCTGTCGTTTTCTTGTTTTGGTTCTGTGTAACTCTGTTCAGAACATAGCCTGCTTGGATTTTGACGTTGTACTGAAGTTTGTTCCGGGACACTTTAAAAAACTCGGCCCTGGGCGGCTTCGACCTTTTGTACTGGTATCTGTGTACTGTCACAGGGGGGGATTTTCTAATGCTGAACTTAGTTTCGTAGAGGGGAGTTTTTGATTTTTTGTGAGGATCTGCAGATGGCCCCTACTTAGTGTCGTTATATTATCTCCTTGTTCCGTTCTTTTCGCTGTTGCTTGTTATTTGCTGTTGGGCAAAACTTTTATTTTCAAGAAAGTGTTCGATTGCCCGGTTGGTCAAGAAGTTAGTTTATGTGAGGACTTTTATCAGTCACTGGTTAAGTCTATGAGTCTTGAGACATAGCGAACTATTTGAGACTTAAAACATACACACAAACTTATTTGTATATTTTGTATTATGTTATTAAATGCTAAAATGTACTAGACTACTTAAAAATAAGATGTGACATGTCCTTCAGCACAATATACTGTACACGAGAAAAGGGGAAATTTTTTTGATTAATTTATTGGGTAAATACGCCAACAACTTTTTTTTTAATAAACAAAATTTTAATATCTTTAGTAGTATCCTACCAGTTGTAATCCTAATATTGAAACTTTTTAAATTTAATGAAATTGACCGGATACTGACTACTTTTACAACAAAGTAACAGGCTGGGTGTAGAAGGGGGGTCCTTTTTTAGTATTCCCGGGGAAACTCATCATTAGATTCGTTTTTTTAAAAAGATGAATCCCAAGTGGACAGAAAACCCGTGATGACTGCCAAAGTAGTCTGAAAACGGGAGGAGTAGTCAGCCCCCAAACACAGTTCGGGAGTCAACCATTAAAAAAAACACACACACACACACACACACACACACACACACACACCAAAAACACCAAAAAAAAAACAGAGGGTTTTAGAAAATACAAAAAATTACTAATAAAAAAGAAAGCATTGAGATCAAAAAAACAGCAAATCTTAGGAACAAAAAAAAAGCACAAATCCGAATGATTACGAAATAAATGCCACAATTAAAGGGAAACTGCCAAAAAACATCACAACAAATACCGCTAAAAATAAACAAAAGAAAATTTACACTACTCAAACAACTCCAATACCACCAAGCAAATACAAATACACAATAATAGGAAAACAAAACAAATAAAAATAAAGGAAACAAAAACAAATCCAAAAAAAGGAAAAAAAAATAAAAAAACACAAAACAGGAAAACAAGAACAAAAATTTTTCATAATAATTCTCAATGTTTTTTACATTTTAAAGAAAAATTTGAAAAGAAACAAAAACCTTTTTTCGGGCTGAAACCCGACTTTCGGTTGCTATGGAAAGACGACTGGTTGCTGCTATGTGACCCCCGTGACTGGTTGACTGACGTGACTGGGGTTGACTGACTGGTTGACTGACGACTGACTGACTGATGGTTGTGGTGACTGACGGCTGCTGGGGTTGACTGACTGACTGGTTGCGCGGTTGATGACTGATGACGATCGTTGCTGGTTGACCCGATTGCGGTTGACTGAACCCCCCTGGTGGACTGACTGACTGACTGACTGGTTGACTGACTGACTACGACTGGTTGGTGACTGAATGTAGCTGTTGGCTGGCGCTGGTTGACTGACGACTGGTTTACCTGACTGGTTGTTGACTGGTTGGGAATGGTTACTATGGTTTACTGACGGTTGACTGGGTGACCGACGGTTATGGGCGCTGACGACCGGTTATGACTGACTGATGACGGTGACTGGTATGACGAATGGGGATGGCAAGCGGGACTGCCCGACGGTTGGATAGTGACTGGTTGGCGACACTGACGGGTTTACGACGACGACGGGGGACTGACCCACGACTGGTTGGGGCTGACTGACTGACTGGGGGGGCCCCTGACGGGACTGACGACTGTTTGGTGATGACGACGGTTTGACTGGCCCGCTGACCCGCCACGACACGGTTATGACCGACCCCATGGGTTTTGCTGACCCCGGTTTACTGACTGCTGGTTGACTGGCTGACAGACTGGGACACTGACGCTGCTGGTTGACTGACTGGGTTTATGACGGGTTTACGCTGGGTTTTACTGGTTGACTGGGGGACTGGGCTGACCGGGCTGGGTTGACCAAAAGACGATGACTGGTTTTTTAGCTGGTTGACTGACCGGCTGGTTACAATGGCGAGTGCTGTGGGCTATTTCGGGTGACTGACTGATTGACTGACTGGGTTGACGGGGTGGGCTGGTTTTTTGACGACTGGTTGGCTGACGGTTTTGGCTGGTTGACTGACGACCGTTGACATGGATGACGACTGGGACTGACCGACGGTTGACCCGGGCGGTTTACTGACGTTTCTGGCTGCCGCGGGTGAAGCTGGTTTACAGATGCGACGGGTTTTGGGCGACTGACTGACTGGTTTACTGGGCCATGTGGTTGGCTGGTTGACCGACCCACTGGGTTTATGACTGGTTGACTGACCGACTGACTGGTTGACTGACTGGTTGACTGACTGATGATGGTTTACATGGGGTTAGGACGACTGGTTGACTGCTGGTTTACTGACGCCCACTGACGGTTAGCCATGACTGGTTGATGACGGTTGACTGACTGTTGACTGGACGGTTGACTGCCTTTTACTGCTGGTTGACTGACGACTGGCGGATGACTGTTTATGACGTTTTCTGCGACTGGTTGACGGGGTGACTGGGGGTTTACTGACGGTTGACTGACGACCGCGGTGGTGCGACGACTGGTTGACGACTGGTTGACTGACTGGTTGACGACTGACTGGTTGACGCGGGTTTCGACGGGACTGACGACTGGCTGGGGGACTGGGCTGCCACCTTTGCACGTTTGACACGACGGTTGACTGCCGCTGACTGACGGGGTTTACGAGCGACGGTTGACTGACGGCTGGTTTACTGGGGCCAGCTGGTTTACTGACTGGGACTGACTGCCCGGGTTGCTGTGGTTACATGTGGCTGGTTTACCGCGACTGGTTGCGGAAGACTGGTTTGACGACGTTTGCCGCTGGTTAGACACGGTTGGGGAAAAGTGACTTTTGACCCACTGGTTGGGCACCCCGCTGACGGGGGTGACGGGTTTACGGGGGACTGACATGCCGCGGCTGGTTATGACTGACTGGGTTTACTGACTGACTGGTTGATGACGACTGGTTATGACGACTTTTACAGACAGGGTCAAGCCCACCCGTCTAAACTGGACCCCTGGGCAGCTCCATAAAAATTAAAAAATCCGAGCATGCTTGCTGGCGGCCTTCCTTTTGCTGGGTTTGGGTGGTTTCCTTTTGGGAACTGGTTTACTAGCGGTTACAGGCTTTTCCCCTGGCTGGCTGGCTTTCTGGGGTGGCTGGCTTTGGCTGGCTGGCTGGCTGGTTTTCTTACCCCTTTGGGGATGTGAAAACTCATTTCCTGGCTGAGCAAATCACAAGTGTCTTCATCAGCCATTATTTCGCCTGTCATTCCCCCGGCTCACCCCCCAAAACATGATTTTGCATTATTTCGCCATTTTCCTAGGCGATTCATCCCATCCTCGGCTCATTAAATGCTGATGGGGGTGAGATGGGGAGGGGGTTTTACGTTGCTCGGGTTATGACATTAACCCCCTTCCCATCCCTATCCCCTTCCCCACACCCCCCAGTGTCTGTTTAAACACGATGGGGGGAAGAGTATCTCCGGGAGTAAAGGGGAACCAGTAAGGGTTAGTTTAATGGGTGTATGTGTGTGTTTGTGTGTGTGTAAAACCCCAAAGTATTTCCGGGGGTTTTTAGTCTCAGCTCCTGGTCCCCTCTTCTGGGCCCCTCTGGGGTTCATCCCCCGGTTTGAGGCCTTATCTGCCTCGTCTTCAACATGTATGGATTCTGACTCTCCCACCCCCTGTCCAGGTCTTTCCCCTTCCCTGGCTAAGACTGAAAAAATATTTTCCCCTCCTAACATCTTGTGACTCATGGTGTGTTCAGCTTCAAGCTGTCCCCTTTGTGTTCTTTTTTCCCCGCCTCCCAACAATCTCCCCATTTATCAATGCCTTTTAGTATTTTGTATTTTTTCATATCCCTTAGTCCCCCTTTCTGCTAGTTTCGGTTTAATTCTTTAAACCCTCTCTTCATAGCACATCCCCCTTAGCAATGGAATAGCTTCGTTCAGTGTTTTACTTATGGGGTTAAAAAAGTGTCGAGTCCAGCCCCCGGTCCTCCCTTGGTGGCTGCACTGTTTCCCCCTGGCTGGGGAACCCCATCATCCCTTTTCTTAAACTTTCAAAACCCTTTCCCCCTTTGACAAGGGGTTTGTGTGTTGTTGTGTGTGTGTGTGTGTGTGTGTGTGTGTGTGTGTTGGGGGCCCCCCCAAGACAGATATAAACAAAACCATTTCCCCCTATAAAAATTTTTCCACCGCCCTTTTGAAAAATTTTTAGTATAGCTTGAATGACTTCGCCAGCCTTTTTCCCTTTTTTTCTCTCTCTCTCTCTCTCTCTCTCTCTCTCTTTTATCTATCTTTTATCTATCTATCTCTCTCTCATCCCCCTTGCTTTCTGTTTCTATTGCCCTTTTCCTGTGGGGTCCATTATTCGTTGCGAATTTTTCCTCTTTGACTCTTCCTTTTTTTCCCCCCTCTCTCATCTCTCTTCCTTACTCTTTCCTTGTTCCCCCCATCTCTCTTTCCCTTACTCTTCCCCTTGTCTCCGCCCCGGGACCTTCCCCCTGTTCCCCCCAGCCCCACTTGACCATTATCGAAGGGGGTTTTAAAGGAGATATCGAGGTTTAAGGGAGACACTTGTTGGATGGTGATATTGTCAGATTGTGATGATGGGAGATGGGCCACCTCTGCCTGTCCCAGCCTATGTCAAAGCCGATGAGGCCGAGGGAAATGCCTCACCTCAACCATCCCGTGACGTCATACGTCACGGGGAAGGGGGCTTCTGTATAAACACATGGATGATCTATAATGCCCAGCTAATCTATACAACACATGTAAGGAGGTTTAAGAACTATGCTGCAGCTCGCATGTTACGTATTCTCTCGACATACATACTATCTTAAAGGCTGAACAGGCAGGTGGTTCTGGGTGATTTATACAATAAAAAATTTCATATATAACTTAGAACTAATGGATGGTATCATAATGGATTTTAAAAAAAGAGTTTTACGTAATGGGTTTAACGTAATCATTTTAACTAATGTTTTTTAACTTGCAACAAACTATAAAAAACAAATCATTGTACAATAGGGGGATGGAATTGATCGATCGATCTGTATTCATCCACTCCGGATTCTGGGGAAAGAATAAATATATATATACAAGGTAAATTAACAGCAAAGGCATTTGGTGCCTCAGACTTTACTTAAATTCTCAGAATCGGGGGAAAACGTAAATCAAAATTTTCTGACAAACTAATCAGCTAAAAACAAAACACAGTTGGGATTTCATTAATCTGGACATCTAATTATACAGGGTGTTTACTTTTAAAACCCCAACTGCAGGGGGGTTTTTTGCAGAATGGTTATCATCTCTCGAGCATCAATTTTTAATGGCTAACATGTTTTGCGGGGGAGCAAACGAGTATCTCAAAAGATACAGCCACATTCACTAGTGACTGGAATTACAACTTCTGCTAGGGTCCCAAAACTCGGCTTTCGACACAGTAATTTTGGCTCATTGAGTCACTAATGTGTGGTAGCTTCACAGTCAGAATAAGATCTTCCGGGAGCGGGGAATCAATCCCCCGGGAACACAAGGGATCGGTTTTTTTTTTTGGGAGGAATGCACAAACTCGGTGGATGGATGACTCCCCCCGGTTAAAAAAATTAACGCTATAACAAGAAATTTGAGAAAGGGAGAACAAATCTCCCTTCTCAAACTGCAAGCACAGGAAAAAAATAAATGAACACGGTAAACAATGCTGATATTCAATCGGGAGTCGCACACAGTGACACGGGGTTATCAGCTATAAAAAAACTACATTTTCAAACGAAGAACACGTGAAAGTTACTGAGAAATAACTTTACAATGCACTGATTCCGTCAACTAGGATGGGATCCAATCTGAAACAAAAGGGACAACAACAACCTCGGAGACATTAGCCACAAAAAATTTTTTTCTGCAAAGGCTTGGGCTTTCAAAAAGAGATGGCATAACTCGTTGCAAGTAAAGTTCTTTCAAAGCGCCCCCGGGGAAGGAACGAGTCTTGAACAAGTCGCCACCCCCAAGGGAAAATTTTCCCCGCACTACCCCGCGTGCACGATATTGTGGCGGGAGTCCAGACAGAAGTGAAAATTATTACGGCCTGACCGCTCGGCTTAAAAAAGAAATTTTGGGGAAAACTTTAAAACCCACAAGTTTTTTAAATTGACAGGTCGGGTTGGGAGGGGGAATTTCCCGTTTCAATTCCTAAGAAGACCCCCTGGTGCATTGTACCATTTATTCCCTTGGTCCATTATTGCCCATTTGACCCGGGGTGTTTGGTACCATTGTACCCTTGTTTGGGGTACCATTTTACCTGGTGTTGGTCCATTTTCCCCTGGTGCTTGGTTTTTCCCCCTGGTGCTTGGTACCATTTACCCTGGTGCTTGGTCCCTTTTTGTCCCCCGGTTGGTAACCCCCCGTCCCCCTGGTGCTTGGTACCATTGAAACCCGGGGTGTTGGTCCTTTTAAACCCGGTTTTGGTACCATTGTCCCCTGCTTTTACCATTGTCCCCTGGGTGCTTTTAAAACCATTGGGGGTCCCCTTGGTGCTTTGGTTTCCACTTCCCTGGTGTTTGGTACCATTTCCCTGGTGTTTGGCCACTGTACCGGTTTTGGTACCATTGCCCTGGGGAAATTTTGGGGACCCGGTGCTTAGTACCATTGTTCCTGGTGTTTGGTCCCCCCCTTGCTTGGGTACCATTGTCCCCGGGTGTTTGGGTACCATTGTACCCTGGTGCTTGGTCCTTTTGTACCCGGGGGCAACCATTGCCCCCGGTTGGTACCATTGTCCCCCGGTTTTTTTGGGAAACCATTGCCCCTTGGTGCTTGAACCATTGTCCCCGGGTGTTTGGGTACCATTGTATTTGGTGCTTTACCATTGTCCCTGGTGTTTGGGTCCCATTGAAACTGGTCTTGGTATTTTGTACCCGGTGTTTGGGTACTTTTGTCCCCCGGTGCTTGGTACCATTGCTCGGTGCTTGGTCCCCATTGAAACCTGGTCCCTTGACCTTTTTCCCCTGGTGCATGGTACCGGCCCCGGGGCATGGTACCATTGTCCCCCTGGTGCATGGTACCATTGTACCCTGGTGTGGTACCATTGTACCCGGGGTGTTTGGTACCTTTTGTCCCCGGGGTTCCCGGGTCCAGTCCCTGGTGTTTGGGAACCATTGTACCCTGGTGCTTAGTACCATTGTACCCTGGTGCTTGGTCCCATTGCCCTGGTGCTTGGACCATTGACCCTGGTGCTTGCCCCTTTTTACCCTGGTGTTTGGGTACCATTGTACCCTGGTGTTGGTCCATTGTCCCTGGTGCTTGGCCTTGTATCCTGGTGCTTGGTCCCCTGTCCCCTGGTGCTTGGTACCATTGTCCCCTGGTGATTGGTACCATTGTACCCGGTGTTTGGTACCATTGCCTGGTGTTGGTCCCCATTGCCCTGGTGCTTGGTACCTTGTCCCCTGGTGCTTGGTACCGTACTCTGGGGGCGGTACCATTGTCCCTTTGGTGCTTGGTACCATTTTCCCTTGGTGTTTGGACCATTGTCCCTGGTGTTTGGGTACCATTTTTTCCCTGGGCTTTTTCCCTTTTTGACCCTGGTGCTTGGTACTATTGTACCCTGGTGCTTGGTCCCTTTTAACCTCGGTTGGGGTCCATTGTCCTTTGGCGAGTCCCATTGTCCTGGTGCATGGTCCCCTTCCACCTGGTAGGGTTCCAAAGCCCTGGTGCGGGGCCCCATTGTCCCTGGTGCTTGGTACCTTTTGTCCCCTTTGCTTTGGGAAACCATTGTACCCGGGTTCTTGGTGCCA
>NC_091331.1:4656066-4673566 GCF_038502225.1 Cherax quadricarinatus
ACCACCACCACCTCCACCACCACCACCACCACCACCACCACCACCACCACCACCACCATACCACCACCACCACCACCACCACCACCACCACCACTCCACCACCACCTCCACCACCTCCACCACCCCCACCACCTCACCACCACCACCACCACACCACCACCACCACCACCACCAGCATCTCCACCACCACCACCACCACCACCACCATCACCACCACCACCAACCCCACCACCTCCACCACCACCACCACCACCTCCACCACCACCACCACCACCACCACCACCACCACTACTATATATCAAACATCAATTACACTCACATGAAAGACATTAACACACCGCCAGGTGTATTAGCGTCAAAATTAAAAGTAATCATCAACAGATCTGACCCAAGTCTATTATCCAGTGCCTTACCAAACACACTAGAGAATCAATTATTTTTTCGACTTGCCTGGCAGACGCGTTCACCTGACTCATGATAAACATTATAATCCTATATAATCCTCCCTAATTCTCTATAATACCCCCTGTTCCTTGTGTTCTTATAATTCCGAAATGTCTTCCTCTGAAAACGAGTGACACTTAGGAAGATAGAACAGACGCATATAATATGGCCGGAGTTACAAACTGACAGTTATCCTTTAGTTGCGTAAGGAAATTCTGCGTAACGCATGTTTTAGCTGTGGCAGATGCTACGTAACAATTGTTAATGATGAGAGATATTAAAAAGATATACACCGCTGTGGGGAATGCCTTCTGCTGATTTGGTTTATTCAGGATCTGTGAGGAATGATTCAAAGAAGAGAAGGAGAGAGTTGAATGATGGGAAGGACTGGGAAAGGAAGATAGAAAAGTTGCAGGAAGAGGATCCGAGAGAGAAATCTTAACCCCTCGTTAATATTACAATCAGTATACAGATCTCACTAGTAGTATGTAGTTACCATTTAGCTTCTTGATTTGCAATATAGACTTTTCGGCTGCATTATAACCGGAAACAGATTAGCATCGTTGGTAACCTCAGCGAGCACACTATTTTGACGAGGTCCTTGCAGGGTTTTTTTTCTTTCTGAGAGAAACTTTATAAACTTTCTCATCTATATATCTGGCTCCTCTCTCGACCTAACAACACGTAAATCTCCTACAGCCACAGTTATTTGCAGACCGTTTAGACAATCTTCAGTTCATCTGACCAAAAGATGCCTATACTACAGGTGCAATAAATACCAGCTGAAGGAGGCGAAGAATCACCTTACACACTCTAGCTATGACAGACGGGAAACGAAAATAAAAGCGGAATATATATGTATCACTTTCTCAAATCTCCTTACATAAAAATTCTGTGAGGGTTGAACAAGGTGAGCAAATTGCCGTTTGAAATCATGGCCGGCAAGGTGTGTATTTCTCCAACGCCTCCTTAACAACTCGAGCCCAGCCATAACACCACCAGTCAACGATAACCGACTGCCTCAAATACGGATTAAAATATCAGTGTACATACACTAAGATATACACCTCTTGAGTGTCCATGGCCTTCCTAGATACCCAGGTAGCACTCTCAGTACCGTCGATAAGGTACCCAATTAATCAGGACGTCAGACCGACAGATGAGGCACCTGAGTATGATTTTAGCCCACAGACTGACTCTTAGGCAGGTAGAGGTGGCAGCAGACTAGGTATACCATTAAAACCTCGTCTGTCATGAATATATGCTGCCAGTTCAGCCCTATCATTACTCAAATATATCACTGATATACAGCGGCTTGGGCACTTAATGTCAGAGGTACTGTTGAGAGAGAGTGTAGGGGTGCGACCTCCATGCATTGAGTGCAAGGTGAGGACCCAAGCCACTCTCTAGTGCAAGTACAACTGTTTGTCGATAGAGTGCATGAGTACACACATACACACACACACACACACCACACACACACACACACACACACACACACACACACACACACACACACACACACACACACACATGCACTTAAATAAACAACCTTGCAGAACACACCACAATCAATAATATTTCATAAACATAACAAAAATATCCTCACATGCACACAAACAACAAACAACCTCAACAATACAGCACAACCAAACAACCTCAACCACCCGGCACAACCACACAACCTCAACCACACATAGCACAACCGAACAACCTCACAATAGGTGTAGCCAACGCCAGTTTACTCAAGACAGACTGAGGCATCGTATCAAGAATATCTTTTCCATCAATGCTAAGGCCTTTTTATTGTTTTTGGCAAAACTGCGAGATTGTTTCTAAGACAACATTCAAGAAAACTTATAGATTGTAAGACAATTTTCAAGATAAAGTCTTACAATGACTAATTTTTAGCGATTAATAATGCATTATTATTATTAGTAGTAGTATTAGTAGTAGTAGCAGTAGTAGTAGTGAGTAGTAGCAGTAGTAGTAGTAGTAGTAGTAGTAGTAGTATATTCACCTATTTATGGCTGTGAGGATTGAACTTCAGCTCCTGGCCCTGCCATTCGATAACTCATGAACGGTTTCACTATTTTCCTGGCTTCATGGGCTATATCATATCTACTCTCAAAACTGTGTATAGATTCTCCTCAAAACTGCCTACCATTAGCCAATAGGCCTGCTAAAAAAGAACTTTTAGACATACCTGTAATTCGTTTACATTATCTTCTGTATATGTCTTCCCTTGTCCTCGGACACTTAAGTTCACTCTGTCTGCCCTATTGATTCCGCTGAATATCCTGTATGTCGTAATCATGTCTCCCCTGGCTCTCCCTGCAGTGTTGTAAGATTTAGATCCTGAGCTCTCTTCGTGGATTCACGTCTAATTTGATATCTCTAGCTTATTGTTATTATTGTATATTTTATTATTATTATTATTATTATTATTATTATTATTATTATTGTTATTATTATTATTATTATTATTATTATTATTATTATTATTATTATTATTATCGTCATCATCATCATATTTTGGAATCATAAACATGATGCATAAAAATTCAAATTTGAGTCCTGGTATCTAAAAACTTGACAACTTTATAGAGCAGGATATTGTTTACAATCTTAAAAGTAAAAATATTATTCACAAAAAATACACTGTGTGTTCTTGAATTATTATTATTATTATTATTTTTAAATATTATTATTATTATTAAATTTTACGAATTAATAATGAAAGTGATTCCATTTAAACTCATTTATAATTAAGTCTTTCTAAAATTTTATATATTTAAAGATATATATTTTTATTTATGTTAATGTAAAATTAATTATTTTGAATAAAATAGAAAACTTACCTAACCTTATTATAACAAGGAATTTAATTTAGCCTAATCCAACCTAAATATATTTTATACAACTTCAAGTAATTTAATAACAAACACAATTAAATATATTTTTTCGTTAGGTTCAGAAAAGATTTTGACAAATTATTGCATACACAAATTTTCGCTTGCCTTATTCGGCAAGAAGTGCGTTGCTGTTTAAGCCAAAATCGTAAGTTTTACTTATTCAACAAGATATATATATATATATATGTCGTGCCGAATAGGCAGAACTTGCGATCTTGGCTTAAATAGCAACGCTCATCTTGCCATATAGGACAAGCGAAAATTTGTGTATGCAATAATTTCCCCAAAATCATTCTGAACCTAACGAAAAAATATATTTCACTGTGTTTGTTTAGTATTAAATTATTGTAAACAAGTCGAAAATATATTTAGTTGGGTTAGGCTAAAATAAATTGCGCTTGTTATAATAAGGTTAAGTAAGTTTTCTAAGATCCTTTGTGCAAAATTAAAATTTACATTAACATTAATGAAAAATATATATATTTAAACGTATAAGAGAAAATTTCAGAAGGACTTACTTTTAAATGAGTTCTTGCTAATTGACCAGTTTTACATATTGGGCACGATATATATATATATATATATATATATATATATATATATATATATATATATATATATATATATATATATATATATATATATATATATATATATATATATATATTCTTCACATTTCTTCAAGTAAGTCGCTTCCCATCACCGCTGAAATAATTACCTGAAATGTCTTCATTAAGCAGCGGCTCCGGGTATGAAGGTCAAGTTCCCAATGAGGCTGAAGGTGGATGACGAGCCTTTCTTGCCCTCAGGTGTGGACATTACACCTGGCTGCCACTAAACCTTAACCTCCACAAAACATTTCTCATCAAACCATCCGTCGGTTTATTTTTAAACCGGTTTCAGCACCCCCTCCCCCCTTCCCTCTCCCGTTAATCCACTTTATAAATTTAGGGAGAGAGAGAAAGAGAGAGAGAGAGTTAAAACAACGAAAGAACGGAAAGTGTTTTCTCCGAGGCGGCAACACTGCCTGCGTCACACAGTGAGAATCGGATAATTGCATGTTAGTGCTCGGCTCTGTATAATTTTCACACTTGCAGATCCAGGCTTGATTACCCACGCGGAGCCGTTTTATTGCATAATCGGCGAATGGGTCCCTCTCATAAGGTGGGCCGAGGGTGGGTCGGTGGGCCTTTGTTTTAAGGTTTTATTAACGCACAGATCTGACGTATTCCGTCAGATATAAGGAGAGTTAGACGATACTTCATTAACGTACAGGACTGACGTACTACGTCAGTTGTAAAAGGGGGCAGCTGAGCTCTTCTGTAACGTAGTCAATGACGTAGATTATTTTTTATTGTTGTCGTTTAACGAAGAAAATAAATGTAAATTATTATATAAACAACACCACCTGCTGCGGGCTGTTTACATTTAAATAACAGCGTAAACAACTACAACAGCAGCAACAACAGCATCATCATGTTCATCAACAGCAACCACAACAACAGCAGCAGCAGCAACAACAGTAACAGCAACAACAAACAATAACAATAGCAACAACAACTACAACAGCAATAATAATAAAACATAGCACAGCAACAACAGTAAAACAGCAACAACAACAACAGTAACAGTAACAATAACAGCAGCAACAACAACAGCAACAACAACAACCACAACAAAAAAACAATAATAACAACAACAGCGGTGGGCTCCGTGAGGCTGCAAATAGGGGCGGAAATCAGCCATTTTTAACTGGCAATTATTCACTATATATTAGTCATATTGGTAGTTTCGGGGCACTGAAGTAGCGATCTGAAAGGAGCGTAAACACCATAGACAACCTGAGCCTCTATGGTCGAAATTCCTACATAACACAGCGAATAGACTAACTTTAAATGAACCCGGATTATAAGCCATTATTTTTCCTCTCTCTCTTAGCGCTGTTGTTACCAACGCCGAATCAGAATTCACTTGTTTGTACGTGTTATCAGTAGAGAGAGAGAGAGAGAGAGAGAGAGAGAGAGAGGAGAGAGAGAGAGAGAGAGAGAGAGAGGAGAGAGGAGAGAGAGAGAGAGAGAGAGAGAGAGAGAGAGAGAGAGAGAGAGAGAGAGAGAGAGAGAGAGAAGAGAGAGTTAGAAAAGTGCCCTTATCTGGCAAAGCTGAGTTTAAGTTTGTGTTTTTAGAGAATCATGGCTCGGAGAAGATCTCACCTCAGCGTTAGTTGGTAATACTGTCTGAGTAGGCTCGGAGATCACCTGGAGTCACGAAATGGCCTGTATTAAGGCCTAATTAGGCCTAAAGAGCACGGCAGGGTATACTCACCGAAAGGTGTGTATGCACACCGGCGTACATTCATAGTGGTGTATATACATTAAGACGTATGTATACACAGAGATGTATATACATAGATTATGTCATGTATAATAAGGCAAGAGAAAATTTGTGTATGCAATAATTTCACAAAAATCATTCTGAACCTAACGAAAAAAAAAATTCATTGTGTTTGTTAATTAGTAAATTATTGTAAACATATCTAAAGTACATTTAGCTGGATTAGGCTAATTTAAATTGCACTTGTTATAATAAGGTTAGGTAAGTTTTCTAAGGTTCTTTTGGCACAATATTGTTAATTTTTACATTAACATAAATGAAAAAAATCTTTAAACGTATAAGAGAAAATTTTAGAAAGGACTTAAATTGAAACGAGTTCTTGCTAATTGACCAGTTTTACCTATTCGGCACGGCATATTATATATAATATATATATATATATATATATATATATATATATATATATATATATATATATATATATATATATATATATATATATATATATATATATATATATATAATATATATATATATATATATATATATATATATATATATATATATATATATATATATATATATATATATATATATATATATATATATATATATATATATATATATATATATATATATATATATATATATATAATATATATATATATATATATATATATATATATATATATATATATATATATATATATATATATATATTCGTGGAGGCGTTGACCCCTGATACCCTCTCCAGGTATACTCCAGGTATACTCCAGGTATACTCCAGGTATAGTTCCTTGATAATGTGAGAAGTCACGATAGCGCTTGGAATTTCACTAGTTTTTTTACTAGTCATAAATGACATTACTGAAGAAGTCAGGGATGTTAGTCACCTTCCACTAACTCGTAGTAAACTACATGCTCAATAGAAAAAAGACGGACGATAGATAATGAAAATCTGATAAGCTGTTTCAATGGGCTTATCACTATGATTTAGCTTATCAGAAAGTTTCGCTCGAAGAGGACAATCAAGACATTGTTTCTCCCCGACCCACCATCAGCTGACCCAGCATCAGCTGACCCACCATCAGCTGATC
This sequence comes from Cherax quadricarinatus, assembly GCF_038502225.1. Taxonomy (NCBI): domain Eukaryota; kingdom Metazoa; phylum Arthropoda; class Malacostraca; order Decapoda; family Parastacidae; genus Cherax; species Cherax quadricarinatus. The sequence goes on from NC_091331.1 coordinate 4,662,854, forward strand.
CATCATCAGCTGACCCAGCATGAACTGACCCATCATCAGCTGACCCACCATCAGCTGATCCAGCATCAGCTGACCTAGCATCAGCTGACCCAGCATCAGCTGACCCATCATCAGCTGACCCATCATCAGCTGACCCACCATCAGCTGACCCACCATCAACTGACCCATCATCAGCTGACCCATCATCAGCTGATCCAGCATCAGCTGGACAGCGATTTAAAGCGTTAAGATTAAAGAATTAAGTTCAATTGCGATATTTCGATACAAGGGTCATTTAAGTGCTAGGAGGGGAGAATGGGAGGGGTTAGGAAGGTGGGAGATAAGGGTGGGAGAGGATAAACGGCCAGGGGGAGGGGAGAGGAATGGAAAGAAGAATTAAGATCAGTGTGGAGAAGGTGGAAGAGTTAAATGAGGAGGAGGAGGAGGAAGAGGAGGAGGGTAAGGAAACAGAGAATGTAAATGAAAGGTAGTGGAACGAGATGAAGAGAAAAATGGGAATGCAACACAAATAAGAAAAAAAGGCACAATACCGTGAATGCAACACAAACATGGGGACAGGAAAGGAAAGAGGGAAGAGGGAGATAGATGGAAGGCGAGAAGGAAGGGGCGACCGTTAAAAGGAAGAGAGGCGGGGGGGGGGGAGCGAGAAACAGAGGAGAGATAGAAGACGTAAAGGGAGAAGGGCAGAGAAGAGAGTTAGAAAGGGAAAAGATTGGACAAGGAAGCTAAATTTGTATGTATATTGTGCATCGTCACGACAGAATGCCACAAACACACAGGCACATACACACTACAGACCAGTGTCATTGACATGTATAGTATGCAGTCATGGAGAAGATTATCAGGAGAAGAGTGGTGGAACACCTAGAAAGGAATGATCTCATCAACAGCAGCCAACATGGTTTCAGGGATGGGAAATCCTGTGTCACAAACCTACTGGAGTTCTATGACAAGGTGACAGCAGTAAGACAAGAGAGAGACGGGGGTGGATAGATTGCGTTTTCTTGGATTGTAAGAAGGCGTTTGACACAGTTCCACACAAGAGATTAGTGCAAAAGCTGGAGGACCAGGCAGGAATAACAGGAAAGGCACTGCAATGAATTAAGAAATACCTGTTGGGAAGACAACAGTGAGTCATGGTAAGTGACGAAGTGTCAGAATGGGCGCCTGTGACCAGCGGGGTCCCACAGGGGTCAGTCCTAGGACCGGTGCTGTTTCTAGTATATGTGAACTACATGACGGCAGGAATAGACTCAAAAGTGTCCCTGTTTGCAGATGATGTGAAGCTGATGAGAAGAATTCCATCGGACGAGGACCAGGCAGAACTACAAAGGGATATGGACAGGCTGCAGGCCTGGTCCAGAAACTGGCTCTTGGAGTTCAACCCCACCAAGTGCAAGGTCATGAAGATTGAGGAAGGGCAAAGAAGACCGCAGACGGAGTACAGTCTAGGGAGGCCAGAGACTACAAACCTCACTCAAGGAAAAGGATCTTGGGGTGAGTATAACACCGGACACATCTGAGGCGCACATCAACCAAATAACTGTTGCAGCATATGGGCGCCTAGCAAACCTAAGAACAGCATTCCGACATCTCAATAAGAAATCGTTCAGGACCCTGTACACTATGTATGTTAGGCCAATATTGGAGTATTCAGCACAAGTTTCGAACCCACACCTAGCCAAGCATGTAAGGAAGCTAGAGAAAGTGTAAATGTTTGCAACAAGACTAGTCCCGGAGCTGAAGGTCATGTCCTACGAGGAGAGGTTAAGGGAAATCAACCTGACGACACCGAAAGACAGGAGAGATAGGAGGGATATGATAACGACATATAAAATACTAAGAGGAATTGACAAGGTGGACAAAGACAGGATGTTCCAGAGATGGGACACAGCAACAAGAGGACACAGTTGGAAGTTGAAGACTCAGATGAATCACAGGGATGTTATGAAGTGTTTCTTCAGTTACGAAGTTGTCAGGAAATGATATAGTCTGGGAAGTGAGGATCCATACATAGCTTTAAGAAGAGATATGATAAAGCTCAAGGAGCAGGAAGAGTGACCTAGTAGCGACCAATGAGGAGGCGAGGCCAGGAGCTGTGACTCGACCCCTGCAACCACAGCTAGGTGACTACAACTAGATGAGTACACACACACACATACACACATATACACACACACGCACACACACACACACACACAGACACACACACACACACACACACACACACACACACACACACACACACACTCAGCTTTACGAAGAGGTATCAAGCTCATGGAACAGAGAGTGGACCTAGTAGCAACCAGTGAAGAGGCGGGTCCAGGAGCTATGAATCGACTCCTATAACCACAGTTAGGCGAGTAAACTTAGGTAAGTATAGAAATATTGAAGGCAAAGGACCTAGGAGAATAAGAAGAACAGTCGTAGAGCCAGAAACGAATATGCACAGATAAGAAGGGAGGCCCAAAGACAATATGAAAATGACATAGCAGCGAAAGCCAAATCTGACCCGAAACTGTTGTACAGCCACATCAGGAGGAAAACAACAGCCAAGGACCAGGTAATCAGGCTAAGGAAGGAAGGAGGAGAGACAACAAGAAATGACCGTGAAGTATGTGAAGAACTCAACAAGAGATTCAAAGAAGTGTTCACAGAGGAGACAGAAGGGACTCCAGAAAGACGGAGAGGTGGGGCACACCACCAAGTGCTGGACACAGTGCACACAACCGAGGAAGAAGTGAAGAGGCTTCTGAGTGAGCTAGATACCTCAAAGGCAATGGGGCCAGATAACATCTCCCCATGGGTATTGAGAGAGGGAGCAGAGGCGCTATGTGTACCCCTAACAACAATATTCAATACATCTATCGAAACAGGGAGATTGCCTGAGGCATGGAAGACAGCAAATTTAGTCCCAATCTTTAAAAAAGGAGACAGACATGAAGCATTAAACTACAGACCAGTGTCACTGACATGTATAGTATGCAAAATCATGGAGAAGATTATCAGAAGAGTGGTGGAACACCTAGAAAGGAACGATCTCATCAACAGCAGCCAACATGGTTTCAGGGACGGGAAATCCTGTGTCACAAACCTACTGGAGTTCTATGACATGGTGACAGCAGTAACACAAGAGAGAGAGGGGTGGGTGGATTGCATTTTCTTGGACTGCAAGAAGGCGTTTGACACAGTTCCACACAAGAGATTGGTGCAAAAACTGGAGGACCAAGCAGGGATAACAGGGAAGGCACTACAATGGATCAGGGAATACTTGTCAGGAAGACAGCAGCGAGTCATGGTACGTGGCGAGGTGTCAGAGTGGGCACCTGTGACCAGCGGGGTCCCGCAGGGGTCAGTCCTAGGACCAGTGCTGTTTCTGGTATTTGTGAACGACATGACGGAAGGAATAGACTCTGAGGTGTCCCTGTTTGCAGATGACGTGAAGTTGATGAGAAGAATTCACTCGATCGAAGACCAGGCAGAACTACAAAGGGATCTGGACAGGCTGCAGACCTGGTCCAGCAATTGGCTCCTGGAGTTCAATCCCACCAAGTGCAAAGTCATGAAGATTGGGGAAGGGCAAAGAAGGCCGCAGACGGAGTACAGTCTAGGGGGTCAGAGACTACAAACCTCACTCAAGGAAAAAGATCTTGGGGTGAGTATAACACCAGGCACATCTCCTGAAGCGCACATCAACCAAATAACTGCTGCAGCATATGGGCGCCTAGCAAACCTCAGAACAGCATTCCGACATCTTAATAAGGAATCATTCAGGACCCTGTACACCGTGTACGTTAGGCCCATATTGGAGTATGCGGCACCAGTTTGGAACCCACACCTAGCCAAGCACGTGAAGAAACTAGAGAAAGTGCAAAGGTTTGCAACAAGACTAGTCCCAGAGCTAAGAGGTATGTCCTACGAGGAGAGGTTAAGGGAAATCAACCTGACGACACTGAAGGACAGGAGAAATAGGGGGGGACATGATAACGACATACAAAATACTGAGAGGAATTGACAAGGTGGACAAAGACAGGATGTTCCAGAGATTGGACACAGTAACAAGGGGACACAGTTGGAAGCTGAAGACACAGATGAATCACAGGGATGTTAGGAAGTATTTCTTCAGCCACAGAGTAGTCAGTAAGTGGAATAGTTTGGGAAGCGATGTAGTGGAGGCAGGATCCATACATAGCTTTAAGCAGAGGTATGATAAAGCTCACGGCTCAGGGAGAGTGACCTAGTAGCTATCAGTGAAGAGGCGGGGCCAGGAGCTCGGACTCGACCCCCGCAACCTCAACTAGGTGAGTACAGCTAGGTGAGTACACACACCAGCATCACTGGAATCACTAGCATCTCTGTCGTTCTAATACATCCCACCTCTCACAATCTCACTATTACCAGCCGCCTCTGCAAAAACATTGACAGGCGATCAATACTTTGTCCATATTTGACACTCCATCTCTTAAATAGGATTAAAATGCGTATATTAGCGACGCTGATACGCACTAACCCCCTCACGTAAGCTTATTGCTGGGTGTCGACGCTGCTCTCACATCTATTGTCACTCCATTCACAATAGACCGCTTTAAATCCTTATCTTGAAACGTTGAGTTTTTTATTCATACGAGTGTTGCGTTGCTCGCGCGCGCGCGCGCGCGCGCGCGCGTGTGTGTGTGTGTGTGTGTGTGTGTGTGTGTGTGTGTGTGTGTGTGTGTGTGTGTGTGTGTGTGTGTGTGTGTGTGTGTGTGTGTGTGTGTGTGTAATTCGCATAACAGTCATTAATCAAAAAAATAACTCCCATATATGAGATGAGTGTCAAAGAAGATATGACCAAGACGTAGAAAATATTCAGGGGACAGAGACTGAGTGAACAGAAATCGAGGGTGCTCAGACTGAGTGGTCAGAGATCCGATGTGAGATGCCGAGCGAAAATAATGTAGACCAACACTCAAATCAGTCAATGGAGACACTGAAACACTTTTTGTCCTCTCAGGTTAGGTGCAGTTTGTCAGGAAACAAGACAAGTGTTTCCTGGCGCGTGTTTTAGTCATATGATGACCCGCATCTGAAGCTTTTGGGTCATCTGACCAAGGCCTTCCGCTGGCTTACTGGTCCACCCCTTTAAAAATTAAGGCTATAATTATAACCATTTTTCTCGTTTCCTGCTCAGGGCTTTCAGTAGGAAGAACGAAGATGAGATTGAGACGAACTTTATACACAGTTTCATGAGTAGGTACGATCGACACACGTAAATTGTCTACCAGGCATCTATGAACTATTTTTTAAGCTGTCTTCAATAGGTACATCTGCCCAGTAATCAGATTAACTTCAACTCCGATTAAGGGTAATAATGGTAATTGAGATGGTCTTTAGACACGATAAGATTTTAAGCTCATATTTAGAAGGGGGAAAAAAGGGCAAATGTCAGATTTAAAAGTGTCTGGTATTGACGAATGCAGGAGGGGAAGCTTAGAGGGGAACTGAGAGGGAAGGGAGAATGAAAGTGAGAATGGAAGGAGAGTGAGGAAGGAAGGGATGTAAACATGGCAAGAGGGGAAGAAGAGGATATCTGAAGGAAGGGAAGGTGATCCTCTCAGTTCTGGTGTGTGTGTGTGTGTGTGTGTGTGTGTGTGTGTGTGTGTGTGCTGGACAGAATCAAAACAGTAAGAGTTGATGTGAAACAAGACACACCATTCTTCATGTAGGAACGATGCAGTCAGCTTGCAAGCCAATTCTCCGTCCATCATGACGATGAGAATGTTGTGAGAGGCGCCAGTCTGACGTCCAGGATGAGAGAGAGAGAGAGAGAGAGAGAGAGAGAGAGAGAGAGAGAGAGAGAGAGAGAGAGAGAGAGAGAGAGAGAGAGACAGAGAGAGAGAGAGAGAGAGAGAGAGAGAAAAGAGAGAGAGAGAGAGAAACTATCTGACTTCCATTTGAACTTCCTAAGCTATTCTCTTCAAGAACTAACTTTAGGGATGGTTATTACCGCAGCAACACACACACACACAGTCGGTACCAGCGTTCAAGAGGGGAGTATTTAATCCATTATTATTTCCATTCTAATATATTCGTACGGGTAACTGCCCTCTTTCTTGAGAAACATCATTTGTACCACTTTTTTGGGGAGCATTCTTTTCGCTTTTTTTTTTTTTTTTTTGATCGGGAGGAAAACCTTTGATCCAATACACCAGTGGTTTCTTATCCCCGGGTACAAGTCCACTATACGAAATTTTTTTTAATAACTTATACCCAGCATTGGTACACCAGTAGCTTCTTAATAACTGATACCCAACAACGATAAGTCACTTATTTCCACTTATTCTACACTTAAAAATGCACAAATCCATATCAATTTATTCTGCATCAGGGATATTAAACTTTGGATAATTGATACACCAAATAAATATAATTAAATACGGTTTTTTTTATTGCTCTAGTACTGAACGAACTTTGCATAAATAATTTACTGGTTATTTTACCACTTTTCTCAAAGTGGTAAAGTAGATAATTTTATATATTATCTTATACTAGCTCATTATATATTGTAATCTGACATGTATGTTAATAGATACAATATGTGGTTTGTGGCATTTTTTTGAGAAGACGTTTCGCCCTCCAGGGACTTGTCAGTAAAATACCATAAACTGGATATTTTGTCTAATTAATAAAGTATAATTGCTCTCTGTAGACTGCTTTAAAGGTCCCGTTAATAGTAAAGCGTCGACACACTGTGTTGCGTTGCGTTCGTGATTTCCTGTGCGTTGCGTCGACTCTTACAAACGTGGAATCGACACCCATATAGGAGGACTGACACTCAAAACACTGGATACATTTCCATAACACAAGATCGACACCCATAACACAGGATTGACACCCATAACACAGGATCGACACCCATAACACAGGATCGACACCCATAACACAGGATCGACACCCATGCCTTTGGATCAACACTCAAAAAATAAGGCTCGACACTCATATAAACAAGATCGACTTGGCTCGACCTCACTGTTCCTCATTGCTTGGCCCCTCACACCTCCATCCTACAGCTCCTCTTCTCCACCAGGTCCTGGAGCCTTCTGATTGACTAGCTCTCAGACGTATTTCCTCCCCATAATGAAGGGACAAGGAATCCTTTGTATTATTATCCTCCTCAAAGTTGGTTAGGTTGGTCGCTTAATGGGGTTTGAAGCTTATCGACTACATTAGGATCCTTAAGGCTGCACCTTTGCTCCACCAGACAAGAATACTTTAATCCCTAAAATATGGATTAAACTCGAAGCATACATTCCCTTAGAGAAATTCACCTCTCAGTGTATATATTTTGTGCTCCTCGGGTGGACAGGCGAGAAGAGGCAATAACATCACAGTTCCAGTACACCAACAGTTGGTTGAACACTAAACGGGTCACCGTCTGACAAAGATCCTCGTCAGGAGGAGATTCCCTGTTACCTGAGCTGCTTTGGGGATTAGCGTGGACGGTTACAAAGCATGGCTTGCTTCTGCAGTGTTTTAAAAATTGAGGTTGGAGAGTTGAAGGAGGAGGTCTTGCTTCTCCAGGAGGAGATTAGGAGGCTGAAGGTCCACCTCAATGGGTCTGGGAGAGAGTGTGAGGTGGCTGGAGTTGTGGGGAATGAGGCTTCTAGCAGTGAGGTGCAGTCTGTCTCTCGCTGTGAGGAGGCTGTAGTTGGGGAGGTAGCAACGGCTACCAGCAGTGAGGTGCAGCCCAGCACCTGCTACAAGTGGCGAGTGGTTCACAGTAATGGGAGGCGCATCAGAGTAAGGAAAGTTAAGAGTGAAGATCTGAAGGTAGGAAATCGCTTCTCTGTTCTTCAGGATGAATGTACTTCAGTGGCCAGTGAAGGTAAGGGTACTACTGCCCCTGCTAATGGAGGTAAGCGCATTCTTGTGGTTGGTGACTCTCAGGTAAGATATATTGACCGTGCTTTTTGTAATAGGAATAAGAAGATGAGAGATAGAGTGTGCTTCCCTGGAGCTGGTGTTGGGGACATTGTCAACAGGCTGGATAATATCATGTCAGGTAATGGGAACAAGCCCATTATCTGTCTCAGTGCTGGTGGAAATGATATTGGGAAGGGTAGGAGAGAAGAGCTGCTAGATAAGTACAGGTCAGCTATAGATTTCATTAAGTCTAAGGGAGGGATCCCAATCATATGTAGCATCTTGCCTAGAAGGGGAGTAGGAAATGAATGGTTGTCTAGGGCAATTGGTGTAAATTGCTGGCTAGACAGATACTGCAAGGAACTTGCAATCCCATTCATTGACAACTGGAACAACTTTTATGGCAAACATGATATGTATGCAAGGGATGGGGTACATCTCTCTGGGGCAGGGGTGGTAGCACTTGCAGACTCGATTGAGAAGGCCATTGGTGAAATGCCTATGATTTTAAACTGATGGAAGATAGAGGTATGGGTGTGTGTGGGAAACAAGCAGGTTGCAACACTAGGGTTGGAAACAGTAAATGTATAAAAGGCATTCAGCATGAAGTTATAAATAAAGACAATAGATCAGGTCAGCAAACAAAGGGGGACAGCAGAGGGCAGCAAGGGACTAGCTCCCTTAAGGTTTACTATACTAATAGCAGGAGTGTAAGAAATAAGATAGATGAGCTAAGATTAATTGCAAGTGCAGGAAACATAGATATTATTGCTATAACAGAGACCTGGCTCAATCTGAAAGATAGAGAGATGCCCTCTGAATGTCACATACAAGGCTATAAATTATTCCACACTGACAGGGTCAACAGGAAAGGTGGTGGAGTAGCGATGTATGTCAGAGACAATTTAAATTGTTGTGTTAGACAAGATATTAAATTAGAAGCGTCAGCCACTGAATCTGTTTGGTTACAGCTTCTCGAGGGCCGAGAAAAACTAATTTTGGGTGTGATTTACAGGGCCCCAAATCTTGATAGGGAGTGCAGTAAACTTCTATGGGACGAAATTCGTAAGGCATCTACATACGAAAATGTTGTGCTAATGGGAGATTTCAACTATAGACAGATTGACTGGAGCAATTTGACAGGAAATTTAGAGTCAGGTGACTTTCTTGATACGATCCAGGATTGTTTTTTAAAACAGTTTGTGACAGAGCCAACTAGGGGAAATAACCTCCTTGACTTGGTTCTTGCCAGTAGGGAAACACTAATTAATAATCTTGAGGTTAATGATGAGCTTGGGGAAAGTGATCACAAATCACTCAGTTTTAATATATCATGGAATTCCCCTAATAATGGCAATCAAGTCTCCGTCCCTGACTTTCGCTTGGCTGATTTCATAGGACTGAAAAATTACTTAGGTGGGCTGAACTGGAATGACCTGACTAAGGGTCAGGTAGGTGGTGATGGTTGCCGATATGATGCTTTCCAGGGCATAGTTCTAGCTGCTCAGTCAAATTATGTTCCAAATAGGGAAATCAGATCAAACAAAAATGATCCTAAATGGATGAACAATAGATTAAAATATCTGATTGGTCAAAAGAGAGGCATATATAGGCAAATCAAAAGAGGAGAGGGGCAATTAAGAAATCGATATATTCAGTTAAAGAGAGAAATAAAAAAGGGAATTAGAAAAGCAAAAAGAGATTATGAGGTTAAAGTTGCAAGAGAATCGAAGACTAACCCAAAAGGATTCTTTCAGGTATACAGAAGTAAGATCAGGGACAAGATAGGCCCACTCAAAAGTTCCTCGGGTCAGCTCACTGACAGTGATAAGGAAATGTGTAGAATTTTTAACACATACTTCCTCTCAGTTTTTACACAGGAGGATACCAGCGATATTCCAGTAATGATAAATTATGTAGAACAGGACGATAATAAACTGTGCACGATTAGGGTCACAAGTGACATGGTCCTTAGGCAAATAGATAAATTAAAACCTAACAAATCCCCAGGCCCTGATGAACTGTATGCAAGGGTTCTAAAGGAATGTAAAGAGGAGCTTAGCACACCTTTGGCTAATCTTTTCAACATATCACTACAAACTGGCATGGTGCCAGATAAGTGGAAAATGGCAAATGTGATACCTATTTTCAAAACAGGTGACAGGTCCTTAGCTTCGAACTATAGACCAATAAGCCTAACCTCCATAGTGGGAAAATTTATGGAATCAATAATTGCCGAGGCAGTTCGTAGCCACCTTGAAAAGCATAAATTAATCAACGAATCTCAGCATGGTTTTACAAAGGGGCGTTCCTGCCTTACGAATTTATTAACTTTTTTCACTAAGGTATTTGAGGAGGTAGATCATGGTAATGAATATGATATTGTGTATATGGACTTCAGTAAGGCTTTTGACAGGGTCCCACATCAGAGACTATTGAGGAAAATTAAAGCACATGGAATAGGAGGAGAAATTTTTTCCTGGATAGAGGCATGGTTGACAAATAGGCAGCAGAGAGTTTGCATAAATGGGGAGAAATCAGAGTGGGGAAGCGTCACGAGCGGTGTTCCACAGGGGTCAGTGTTGGGCCCCCTGCTGTTCACAATCTACATAAACGACATAGATGAGGGCATAAAGAGCGACATCGGCAAGTTTGCCGATGACACCAAAATAGGCCGTCGAATTCATTCTGACGAGGACATTCGAGCACTCCAGGAAGATTTGAATAGACTGATGCAGTGGTCGGAGAAGTGGCAGATGCAGTTTAATATAGACAAATGCAAAGTTCTAAATGTTGGACAGGACAATAACC
>NC_091331.1:4678566-4753566 GCF_038502225.1 Cherax quadricarinatus
TGGCTCCTTCACTCTTTTGTGTTAGAGTGACTTTGTAAATGGTCAAAGTCGGACCGAAACGTCGTCGTAGCTTCTATATGCGGGTTATCTGTGCAGTGTATCCGGTAAGCTCTTTCTAAAATTCCTGTTAATTCAAATAATAAATAATAATGTAATAAAGTTAAACTTTAAACCCCAAAGGGTCAAGCAGCGCATGCAAAATCAGGGGCGGGCTCCACACTGGTGCTGCATACTCTGTGAATAGCCTGATATATGTGAGGATATTTGAAGTACTGCCATCCGAGTCTGTACTCTGTTGCCTGTCGTCTCACCATCCTGCTTGTGTACGGAACTCCAGTAACCACCATCTAACCACTGTAATTGTGGCCAAGATTTCCGGTAGCCTCCCAGTCTCCTGTGTAACACCTGGCTGTCTCTATTGACGCAAGTACAAACACCCAGGTGTTACACCTGTGTCATATTCATCATCCTGTCGGTACTGTTTACTCCTGTTAATATAATGATACTCTTTATCTTACCCTTTTACATAATTCTCACTTAGCTTTACACCTGAGTGTGAGTCCATGATGGTATTGTAAAGGGATGCACATTCCACCTGATGATAAGCGAGTCACTCCCTCTTTTCTAACCAAGAAACCCAACCATCAACCACAAACAGATCAACCACAAGCCACAACAACAATCCCATACACGTACATACAATATTTTCATTAATTTACCGTCTTTGGCAAATTTAATAGCGAAGAGGCAATAGGAACGAGCAACAGAGGAGGTGAACACTAGACAGAAAGACTTGACGTCGCCTCCAGTATGATTTATCATGAGTAAAAATTAACTTCAGGTATACAGGGGATAATTTACAACCTGTCAAGGCAGTGTTGACTCCACAAATAACTGAGATGTATGAATTAATTGCCCCTGAGTGTTAGTGTGAATGAGTGCAGTAATGAGGCACTTATAATGAGAGAGAGTGAGAGAGAGAGTGAGAGAGACAGACAGACAGGCATGATTTTCTATACAAATACATAAATTTTTAATAAAAAATTACATAACTTTTGTTTGAAAAATATATAAAATATTAAAAAAAATATTTCACCAGAACCACAACATTTCTTTTTTTTTATTAAAAATCCGGAAGTTTATTCTGGAGTGTCAATAATTACGGGGAAAAATGACACGTCATATGAAAGGAAAAATCTAAAAAATGTCATTATATCATTTTCCTTCATTATCAAGATGCAGCAATTATTTGTTATTAATTAACGGGTATAATGATAACACATTTTAAATGACTTAAGATGGTCAGGTGTGTCTTGTCTTCTGCCACACTAATGATGCAGCTTACTGACACATTGCTATGTAACAGCTGGAGGTCAGCTGGAATTGTGTGTTGCTCACACATGTAAATACTTCTCGTGGAATTTTTCAGCATTTTTTTTTTTAGGGGGTTTAATATCTTGAGGAATTTGTGAGATTTTTTATCAAGTAGGGTGATTATTACCACACACACACACACACACACACACACACACACACACACACACACACACACACACACACACACACACACACACACACACACACACACACATACACATGCACACACACAGTAGCGACCAGTGAAGAGGCGGGGCCAGGAGCTATGAATCGACCCCTGCAACCACAACTAGGTGAGTACACACACACACACACACACACACACACACACCCATACACACCCACACACACACACACACACACACACACACACATACTCACCAGTGAAGAGGCGGGGCCAGGAGCTATGAATCGACCCCTGCAACCACAACTAGGTGAGTACACACACACACACACACACACACACACACACACACCCACACACACACACACACACGCACACACACACACACACACCAGCGATCAGCGAAGAGGCGGGGCTAGGAGCTGTGAATCGACCCCTGCAACCACAAATAGGTGAGTACAAATAGATGAGTACACATACACATTCAGCGCAAATAATGGTGGAGGCTCGAACCTCTGTTCGCTCAGCACAGGAAGAGTGAAATACCTAACTGTGCTAATCTAACAGATTTTTTTTTTTTAGATTAAGTTGCATGTTAGTGAGAAGTTAGGGATATAGGCCTATGCTGTAATTATGCCCCTGCCTCCTTTCCTCCCTCTTCCAATCTCTCCCTTCCTTCCTCCCCTCCCAGTGTAAGTGTGGGGGGAGAGAAAATGAAAGGATGTAAGTGGGGAGCAGCGGAATAGTGAAAGATGGGTGAGGGGGTTAAAGGAGATGGCTGGGGTGTTTGGGGTAATGGTGGGGGTATGTGGGTAGGGATTTAGGGAATGGCAGGAGTTGGGTTTAGTGAGGGTAAATATAGTGAGAGTATTGAGAACATGTCGAGTAAAGTAAAATATACAAAATAAACATGAAATAAAAGAAAGACTTAAAAATTAAAAATATGCAAAAAAATATACATTGCAGTAGGCCTACTGGCCTATGTCAGGAAGGCCTAACTGACACTTAAGCATTCATCATTGTTATTGCTAGTTCATTAGTCATCGAAAATCAGTTGACAAGGGTGTTTAGCATCCTTAGTGGCTCCTTAGTGGCTCCTTAGTGGCTCCTTAGTGGATCCTTAGTGGCTCCTTAGTGGCTCCTTAGTGGCTCCTTAGTGGCTCCTTAGTGGCTCCTGAAGAGCTTCGTTAGTAATTTCAATCATTTCAGACCAACTTATTCAGTGGGGTAGAGCCATTAGCTCTTTTCACTGCTATGAGTTTTAGTAGGGAATGGGTTGGGGTAGACATGCTGTTAAAAATAGGTATAGGTGTTCCTAAGTCATTTATTCCTAGCAATGGATGAAAGACACATACATTTAGGACATCTTTAATGGACCGAAACGTATCCAGAAGAGATTTTTGAGTGTATGCACTTGTGTTCTTTCATCCATATTGTGGATACTGTTTTACCTTCTACTTTCACTCTTAGGAATATTAGAAGGTCAGTAATCATTGCTTTATTATGCTATGATGGCGGCGGTAGGAGAAGACACATTCTGGGTGTCAGTGCTGCCTAGCAGGTAGTCAATCAGGTGCGATATTATGGTGGCAATTCTGGCATCAACATTCTCAACTCTCTTGTCTTTGCTAGGGTAGCCCAGGCACAGCCCATGATGAAAATTAGACACATGTGCAACATCTGGGTATCCTTATTGTAGACGTTTCGTCATCCAGTGGCTTGATCAATACAAATTCAAGGACATGATTGGAAGACAGAAGAACTATATACAAAAGATGAGGTAATCAGTCCCTAAGCCTTGAAGTTGGTGTGAAGAGCACAGTAGTCGTGAAGATTCTGGATGACAGGCAAGAAGGCTGGCGCTTATATACTGGCGTCAGGTGGCAAGGGACGGGTAGCAAATGAGGGCATAATCACTGGTAGGCGGGATTCCTCAGTGGAAATATGTCATATCGAAGGGATAGGTTAGTGGTAGTACTAGTAGTAGTAACTGTGAAGAAGGTTATGTAGATGCACTCTGAACCAAGATTCCATGATGCTGTAGTGTCTGACAAGTTGTACATCTTGTCGGTATTGTTTATCATTCATGCACAGCCCATGATGGGTGGTAATGAGTAGTAGCATTTTTATACCACACTTCTGACCTTGATGCTTCAGTTGTGCGTATCATTTGTCTTACAGCTGACTGGGGTCAGCAGTTTCCTCTGTCCCGTGTGGCTCATTTTGGCAGCTTCGTTAGCAGCCTCGATCTTTTCAGTGCTAACCAACGAGACTTGGAATCAACTTCAGTTAGTTTTCGTTCCCTCTAATACACAAGACAGAGTTTGAATCGTTTATTCACACTCAAATATGTCTTAAGCTTTAAGAAAGAATCAAACATATTAGCTTCAGTAATGGTGTTTGGGAGTGTGTTCGTCACCGCTTTAACTCTGTTGCCAAACCAGTGTTGTAAAGCTACGTTAGATACATGACTGGAAGGACCAGGTGTGAGTAGGATCTCTCCCTCCTGGGAGAAAAGTTGTGTGTTGGCCCATCAAGACATGAGACGAAGCCATTAATAACAATAATTTTGGAACGTGAATTTCGTGTTTAGCGACCAGGGGATCGATTCACCATCACTTTTGCTTTGAATGACCCAGTCTGAATTAGTACTTTGCAGCATAAAAATAATAATACTGATGAAAGTGGCAATCAAGCACTACACTCCTATTCTCTCCATATTTTTGCTATTCGACGTTATTATTTAATCTCTCTTCTGAAGCCTAAATATTTATGTTTGTGGTTTGAGTGCCTGATCGGAGGATATTTGTATTTGTAAAAAGCGATAAATCCGTGTGGGTCATCCAGCACGACGAGTGGTAGAAGATCGATCATAGAAAATAACATTAATTTTTATTTGGGTAACTGAAGAATCTTTTCAACCCACCAGCTGTCCCCCACCGAGATAGTGTGATCGTTATAAAAAAAAAAGAAACACATCCGGCCGCTAATATCGGAGGAGAAACTCTGATCTCACAGTCAGACTTGCCTATCAGTGTTGTAAGTAACTGTGAGGGGCGGTGCGCTGGACCATCATCTCCAGTGTTGTGGTAATCACCCGCTTGGCCAGCTGGGGCAAATTATCCGGTTTAGGGGATAACAGCCTCCTCACCTGGACGGCTTCAAGGGAGGAGTGCCTGGATGCCAGTGAAGGACTCTTGATCCGAGGCCTTAAAACTAATTTTCAATGTCTTAGATCAAACCTGATTACTTTCCTTTCCTCAGGAGCTGACTGAACCTACACTGGCCGGAGGGTGACTAACGTTAAGGAACAGGGGACAAAGTGGTATTTCTCCAACGCTACATCTAGCATTCATTTACTAAGAGTAATAAGGGAACAAAGGAGACTGCTCTTTTTTCATTTTTCTACATACTGTGTCGAAATTATATTAGGAAAGACGAAAATGATGAAATTGAATACAATTAAAATATAATTATAAGCCTGGGTAGAACTATACTAACTCACAAGTTATACTATACTAACTCGAGTTATACTAACTCACTATGTAACATGAACGCAAATAAGAATGTTTACGGCGTATATATATATATATATATGTACTGTCAACCATTTTGGAGCCTAGTTTCTAGGCCTTCTCTGTATCCTATGCTTTTGACCTACGACCCACAGGAAGGGTATGAGGTGCACAATAAACTAGCAACTTCCATCAACTGGATGGATATCGTGCACAATAAACTAGCAACTTCCATCAACTGGATGGATATCGTGCACAATAAACTAGCAACTTCCATCAACTGGATGGATATCGTTCACAATAAACTAGCAACTTCCATCAACTGGATGGATATCGTGCACAATAAACTAGCAACTTCCATCAACTGGATGGATATCGTGCACAATAAACTAGCAACTTCCATCAACTGGATGGATATCGTGCACAATAAACTAGCAACTTCCATCAACTGGGTGGATATCGTGCACAATAAACTAGCAACTTCCATCAACTGGGTGGATATCGTGCACAATAAACTAGCAACTTCCATCAACTGGATGGATATCGTGCACAATAAACTAGCAACTTCCATCAACTGGGTGGATATCGTGCACAATAAACTAGCAACTTCCATCAACTGGATGGATATCGTGCACAATAAACTAGCAACTTCAATCAACTGGGTGGATATCGTGCACAATAAACTAGCAACTTCCATCAACTGGATGGATATCGTGCACAACAAACTAGCAACTTCAATCAACTGGGTGGATATCGTGCACAATAAACTAGCAACTAACATCAACTGGATGGATATCGTGCACAATAAACTAGCAACTTCCATCAACTGGATGGACATCGTGCACAATAAACTAGCAACTTCCATCAACTGGATGGATATCGTGCACAACAAACTAGCAACTTCCATCAACTGGATATCGTGCACAATAAACTAGCAACTAACATCAACTGGATGGATATCGTGCACAATAAACTAACAACTTCCAACAACTGGATGGATATCGTGCACAATAAACTAGCAACTTCCATCAACTGGATGGATATCTTGCACAATAAACTAGCAACTTCCATCAACTGGATGGATATCGTGCACAATAAACTAGCAACTTCCATCAACTGGATGGATATCGTGCACAATAAACTAGCAACTTCCATCAACTGGATGGATATCGTGCACAATAAACTAGCAACTTCCATCAACTGGATGGATATCGTGCACAATAAACTAGCAACTTCCATCAACTGGATGGATATCGTGCACAATAAACTAGCAACTTCCATCAACTGGATGGATATCGTGCACAATAAACTAGCAACTTCCATCAACTGGATGGATATCGTGCACAATAAACTAGCAACTTCCATCAACTGGATGGATATCGTGCACAATAAACTAGCAACTTCCATCAACTGGATGGATATCGTGCACAATAAACTAGCAACTAACATCAACTGGATGGATATCGTGCACAATATAAAAATAATACCGAACCAGAAGAACCAAGCCACTCTCGAGTTAATGTATCAGACCTTGTTCATATTTTATGCTATATTATATCACATGCTCTATTATTTTCTGCTGTTGTAATATTTCAAGCCGTTATATATTAATATTATAATATATTATTTTCCAGTGTTCATGCTATTTTATGCTTCTAGACTATTTCCATGCTATAATACTGTCAGATATCGTGTTGTTTCATGTGGATATATTATTTTCGCCTATTATATCCATTCATGTTGCTGCTGCTGCTGCTGCTGCTGCTGCTGCTGCTGCTGCTCCTCCTCCTTCTCCTCCTCCTCTTCCTCCTCCTCCTGCTATATTTACGTTAGCGGTTATATTATTTATATCTGCCATGTTATTCCATGCTGCCATTGTCAGCTGTTTCATCATAAATCAGGTTGAGGTAATATGTTATGAAGGATGGCGTGTGTGTGCTCTGGCCTCACGGAAGGGAGAGGCTGCCAGCCCCGGGTTTGTTTACATAATAATGCTCAGAGGACTCACCCAGAAAATTTGCTGCCTGTCAGGGAGGTGATTCTGGGCGCTGAAGTGTGGTAGAGGTGGTGTTAGGGTGTGGGTATGGGTGAGTGGGGGTGGTTTATACCTTTGATATATCCCTCTGATGAGTTTGTAGTGAGTTCTTCCTCCTGGGATCCGATCCTGGGTCAGGCTTGTCTGGTGCTTCCCTGGTCCACTAGGCTGTTGCTAAGAGAACTCGTGTAGTTCCGGGACCAGTGACGTGCTCACAGAAAAAATCTTTCTCGATATTTCTTTGTATGCTTCATGATATGAGGGTTCAACACTGGCGCAGCGTACTCCAATGCTGGTCTAACGAATATTGTACACAGTGGTATGAATGCCTCCTTATCTAGAGTCATGAATAAAGATGATTCAGGTGCAGGATGTGGGTATGTTTATTGGCGAGGCGTTTGGCTTACATAGCAGCGTTTCTTGCATTCTAAGAAAAACGCGATAAAGAGAACACTAACAGTGGAGGCAGCGGAAGACGAGGAGAGATGTAGTAGTTGTGGAGATGATCACAGGTGGGCGCAGCCCACTAGTGGAAGTAGGTCATGTTCACAACATGAGCCAGAGGGGTAACAATAGAGTTGTAGAAGATATCCAAAGTAAAATATATCCATTGTATTATTGTGTCACAAGTACCATTACAACAACAACAACAGATACAACAGCAATAATAATAATAATAATAATAATAATAATAATAATAATAATAATAATAATAATTGTTATTCTCTATGTGTACAACATTTAATTTAAATAAGAAACTATCGTCACTAGTTATTTTGATGACCGTGTTGTTTGAGTTACTAAAGTAACTGCAAGACTTAAAAAACAAAACAAATAAGTTACTACAGACTATTGACAATTTTAATAATAACATTTCAAAGTTCACTCCTCTCTTACACCACCAGATACCCCTCTTTTTTTTTTAATTTAATTTGCTTCGAAATTATAAGAATTCCTCACCGTAGTTACCCAACCAATTACTCGCTGCATCCCTCGATAAAAAAAAAAGCTTAAAACTAACATACACGTTCGTATCCCCTAATATCTACGAAATTACAGGCTATTACTACACGTATTGAGCTTTATTTACCAACCAGTACGATGTTGATATGGCTATTACGACGCCATTGATAGAATCGTATCACGCCTCGGTAATTTTTCCCGTGTTTGCTAGCGCCTGTGTCCCCAGGCTCTCCTCTCCACCCCCTCGGAGACTCATAGAATTATACGACAGTTGTGTAGTAGTTATCAAACTAACTCCTCAGGGGTTAAAAAATACCCTGGCAATGGTCCCTGAAGCTCCATGATTAGCTTATTTATATATCCTCTGGGGAGGAAAGTTAGCTCGTCAGTTCTGGGAGAGAGAAATAGAGACAGAGAGAGAGAGAGACAGAGAGAGAAAGAGAGAGAGAGAGAGAGGCTATCGTCTTCTACACGTTGCTATCTGGGGTCCTCTTCATATATATTTACTCTTGTTTACGTTCCACTTATTCCGTGTAGGATATTCGTCTGTGTTCTTGATCCCTTATTTAAGTTCCTCTTCTTTGAGTATCCTCTTCTTCTTGGCTTGTTGCTCCTCTTGTTTATGTTTTTTTTATTTGTTTATTGTCCTCTTTTTTTATTTGTTTATGGTCTAATTTGTTTCTGGTCCATGTGTTTGTCCTCTTTGTGTGACGCTTATTCTGTTGGCCACGCTTGGTGTGACTATGATGGCCACACCTGGTGTGACTATGATGGCCATACCTGGTGTGACTATGATGGCCACACCTGGTGTGACTATGATGGCCACACCTAGTGTAACTATGATGGCCACACCTGGTGTGACTATGATGGCCACACCTGGTGTAACTATGATGGCCACACCTGGTGTGACTATGATGGCCACACCTGGTGTGACTATGATGGCCACACCTGGTGTAACTATGATGGCCACACCTGGTGTGACTATGATGGCCACACCTGGTGTAACTATGATGGCCACACCTGGTGTGACTATGATGGCCACACCTGGTGTGACTATGATGGCCACACCTAGTGTGACTATGATGGCCACACCTGGTGTGACTATGATGGCCATACCTGGTGTGACTATGATGGCCACACATAGTGTGACTATGATGGCCACACCTGGTGTGACTATGATGGCCATACCTGGTGTGACTATGATGGCCACACCTGGTGTAACTATGATGGCCACACCTGGTGTGACTATGATGGCCACACCTGGTGTGACTATGATGGCCATACCTGGTGTGACTATGATGGCCACACCTAGTGTAACTATGATGGCCACACCTAGTATAACTATGATGGCCACACCTGGTGTAACTATGATGGCCACACCTAGTATAACTATGATGGCCACACCTAGTATAACTATGATGGCCACACCTAGTATAACTATGATGGCCACACCTAGTATAACTATGATGGCCACACCTGGTGTAACTATGATGGCCACACCTGGTGTAACTATGATGGCCACACCTGGTGTAACTATGATGGCCACACCTGGTGTAACTATGATGGCCACACCTGGTGTAACTATGATGGCCACACCTGGTGTAACTATGATGGCCACACCTGGTGTAACTATGATGGCCACACCTGGTGTAACTATGATGGCCACACCTGGTGTAACTATGATGGCCACACCTGGTGTAACTATGATGGCCACACCTGGTGTAACTATGATGGCCACACCTGGTGTAACTATGATGGCCACACCTGGTGTAACTATGATGGCCACACCTGGTGTAACTATGATGGCCACACCTGGTGTAACTATGATGGCCACACCTAGTGTAACTATGATGGCCACACCTGGTGTAACTATGATGGCCACACCTGGTGTAACTATGATGGCCACATCTGGTGTAACTATGATGGCCACATCTGGTGTAACTATGATGGCCACACCTGGTGTAACTATGATGGCCACACCTGGTGTAACTATGATGGCCACACCTGGTGTAACTATGATGGCCACACCTGGTGTAACTATGATGGCCACACCTGGTGTAACTATGATGGCCACACCTGGTGTAACTGTGATGGCCACACCTGGTGTAACTATGATGGCCACACCTGATGTAACTATGATGGCCACATCTGGTGTAACTATGATGGCCACACCTGGTGTAACTATGATGGCCACACCTGGTATAACTATGATGGCCACACCTGGTGTAACTATGATGGCCACACCACAGCACCGTATCATCCTTTGCGGATGATACTAGGATCTGCATGAGGCTGTCATCTGCTGAGGACGCGGTTACCCTCCAAGAAGATATAAACAAAGTTTTCCAGTGGGCAACGGTAAACAATATGATGTTCAATGAGGACAAATTCCAACTACTCCGTTATGGAAAACTGGAGGAGATAATAACTAGAACAGAGTATACTACTGACTCCGGCCATACAATAGAGCGGAAAAATAATGTAAGGGACCTGGGAGTAGTAATGTCTGAGGATCTCACTTTCAAGGATCACAACAGTGCCACGATCGCACGTGCAAAGAAAATGATAGGATGGATAATGAGAACTTTCAAAACGAGAGATGCCAAGCCCATGATGATCCTTTTCAAATCACTTGTTCTCTCTAGGCTGGAATACTGCTGTACATTAATTGGCTGGAATACTGCTGTACATTAACATCTCCATACAAAGCAGGTGAAATCGCAGATCTAGAGAGTGTACAGAGATCCTTTACTGCACGTATAAGTTCTGTCAAGCACCTTAACTACTGGGAACGCTTGGAAGCACTTGACTTGTATTCGTTGGAACGCAGGAGGGAGAGATATATCATAATCTACACTTGGAAAATCTTGGAAGGAATGGTCCCAAATCTGCACACAGAAATCACTCCCTACGAAAGTAAAAGACTGGGCAGGCGATGCAAAATGCCCCCAATAAAAAGTAGGGGCGCCATTGGTACACTAAGAGAAAACACCATAAGTGTCCGGGGCCCAAAACTGTTCAATAGCCTCCCATCAAGCATTAGGGGAATTGCCAATAAACCCCTGGCTGCCTTCAAGAGAGAGCTGGACAGATACCTAAAGTCAGTGCCGGATCAGCCGGGCTGTGGCTCGTACGTCGGACTGCGTGCGGCCAGCAGTAACAGCCTAGTTGATCAGGCCCTGATCCATCGGGAGGCCTGGTCATGGACCGGGCCGCGGGGGCGTTGATCCCCGGAATAACCTCCAGGTAACCTCCAGGTAACCTGGTGTAACTATGATGGCCACACCTGGTGTAACTATGATGGCCACACCTGGTGTAACTCACTTGAAAACAACTAAATTTTTCCTGTTTAAAAAAATGTTTGTGAGGTGAGGTGAGGTGAGGTGAGGGAGAGGAGAGAGGTAGAGATAGTGGGGAAGGGGTAAAAAGAGAGAAAAGGGAAGGAGCGTAAGGGAGAGGAAGACCAGAGGTGTCAACGGAAGGGAAAAAAACGAACTACACCTGGCCTATCTGACGCATTAGGCCTACCTGGAGATGATGGACGAGGATTAAGTATAGGTGTGAGGCCTACCTGCATGCTTCCCTCCCCCTTCCTTTATTCCATTCTCTCTCTCTCTCTCTCTCTCTCTCTTTACACAGGGGTTTACGAGGTTAGGTTAAGGATTTCTAACTTTCCCTACAAGCTTGGAGCTGTTACCTAGATCACCTCATTCAAGAGTATTTCATTGTTATATTAACATAGGAAAGAAGGAATACTGCAACAGGACTACTGGCCCATGCGAGGCAGGTCCAATTCTCCTACCGGCTTAAACCAATGCCTTAACCTAGTCAGGTCGGGGCACATTCACTTAAGGAAGGAGCACGGCATCTGACCTAGTAGTACAAGCTAGTCAGGTCCAACTCACACCCACCCACACCCACTCATGCACAAACAGGGAACAGGATAAAGTTGGAGCCATCTGTGGACCAGCAATTTCATTTGATCAACTGACTTTATATCGTACTCTCTCAGTAAATAGGACTCACAATTCGGCTGTACCCGTCTCAAGAATATAACTCCGCCTGCAAATATAATCTCAGGACATATAAATATTAGTTTGAATATCATGAGATTATATTCCAGATTATGTTCCAGATTATATTCCAGATTATATTCCAGATTATATTCCAGATTATATTCCAGATTATATTCCAACTTGCCTGCTCATAAAAATCAAGATTTAACAGAGATAATACTAGAGAAGGTTTTTAAATGAGGTGAGGTAAACAACAGCACATGGTCTGTTAATGAGGGTGGCAACTCTTAACCTAATACTGTGAGGAGGTGTGAGAGAGAGAGAGAGATTTGTTGGTCTCTTTAAAATAAATACAGGTAAAAAGGAGAACCATTTTGCAGATGCCATTTGGGAATTGTGGGGGTGTGGGGGTGGGGGGGTGGTGGGTATGGGGTATGGGGTGTGGGGGTGTGGGGTGTGGTTGAAGTGGAGACGAATGAGTGAGTGGAAAGTGTCTCTGGATGTGTGGGGGGGGGGGGGAGTGGGTGTGGAGGTGGGTAGGTAAGACACATAGGCAACAGTTAGGCAACTTTATTCCGAAACGTTTCGCCTAGACAGTAGGCTTCTTCAGTCGAATACAGAAAGTAGGCAGGAGCAGCAGAGATGTGAACTGAACTTCTCCAGGCCGAGGGACTGACAACCTCAAATTCTACGACTTCAAGGGTGATGGACTGATTACATCGTCTTCACATCTCTACTGTTCCTGCCTACTTTCTGTATTCGACTGAAGAAGCCTACTGTGTAGGCGAAACGTTTCGGAATAAAGTTGCCTAACTGTTGCCTATGTGTCTTACCTACCAACCTGTCGGTATTGTATACCATTTTGATGGGTGTGGAGGTGTAGGGAATTTGGGTTGCATTGGGGTTGTTCCAGGGTCCCCACACTCGTTAATCAATAACAACCCCGCCTCGTGCCCCCCCCCCCTCCACTCCCTCTCTCCATCTCTTTCACTGCTGCTGGTGTTAATGCTACTGCTGATAGTGGGACTAGTCTTGTTGCAAACCTTTGGGTAATTTTGAGATTTCGAGCACGCATTACCAGATGTGGGTTCCATGCTGGCGCTACATACTCGCATCATTGTTAATTCCTTTCAGCTCCGGGACTAATCTTGTTGCAGACCTTTAAATTATCTAGTGATTAAAAGAATAATTAATAAGTTAAATTAATAATTATATTTTTTCATAAAAAATAACTAAAAAAGGCTCAAGAGATGTAAGAAAAATGGGAAAAAGTATTAACCGAAATAAATGATAATTGCATTTATATATATATATATATATATATATATATATATATATATATATATATATATATATATATATATATATATATATATATATATATATATATGTATATATATATATATATATATATATATATATATATATATATATATATATATATATATGTATATATATATATATATGTATATTGATTATTATAGGGATTAAAGTAATCTTGTCTGGCGGTGTACAGGTCACCGTGCAGCCTTAACGACCCTAGCGTAGTCGGTAGGCTTCAAACCCCATTAGCTAACTAGTTGCCCTCCCTCTCGCTGTCATATCTATGGCATCAGAGCGCCTCTTCCGCCGTAACAATTCCCTCGGTGGCTGTTTGATTGATCAATTAATGGGAGCGCGGTCCCCTCGTTTGGCTAATTGTTCAGTGATGGGTGGGCGGAGCCTCCTGTTCTCCGCCAATCACAGGCCGCAATGCCATCCGTCCATGACATCATACTTGTAGCTCTCCACCAATCGGGAGCTAACCATGCCTTCCGGCCATGACGTCATACTTGGTACTCTCCTCCAATCACTATTTGAATTGATAATACTCCCGTTTGTGTGTACTCACCTAGTTGTGGTTGCAGGGGTCGAGTCACAGTCCTGTGTGTGTGTGTGTGTGTGTGTGTGTGTGTGT
The DNA here is from genome assembly GCF_038502225.1 of Cherax quadricarinatus. NCBI lineage: Eukaryota > Metazoa > Arthropoda > Malacostraca > Decapoda > Parastacidae > Cherax > Cherax quadricarinatus. The sequence continues at coordinate 4,692,554 of NC_091331.1, forward strand.
GTGTGTGTGAGTTTGTGTGTGTGTGTGTGTGTGTGTGTGTGTGTGTGTGTGTGTGTGTGTGTGTGTGTGTGTGTGTGTGTGTGCGTGTGTGTGTGTGTGTGTGTGTGTGTGTGTGTGTGTGTGTGTGTGTGTGTGTGTGTGTGTGTGTGCGTGTGTGTGTGTGTGTGTGTGTGTGTGTGTGTGTGTGTGTGTGTGTGTGTGTGTGTTTATAACATTTCACTTTCAATATTTAGTTTACCATATAAATTCTCATACCGTGTATGATTGATTGTTAATCCACATATTTTTTATCCAGCGATTATTGACACTATGTGTCACACAAAGTGACGTTTGTTACGGATCTGAAGATACAAAAAAAAAAAAGTCATAAATCTACGTAATACAACTAATAGATGATAGGGATTTATGTACTGACGTGTTAGTAATAGCTGTGCAAATGCTGTTATACACTTTCTTCTTCTTCTTCTTCTTCTTCTTCTTCTTCTTCTTCTTCTTCTTCTTCTATTTCATCTTTTCCTTCATGTTACGTGGAACCAGAGTTACATGTTGGGGTATAGTTGTGGTCACAGTATTTTAGAACAGACTTGACAGCTTAACTTCTGATCAAACTCAGGTAACGATGGTCTCGAGAATAGACGAACAGATTCGTCCGATTATATTTGTCTAAGAGATAACGCAGATGCTGCTGATGGCCTCCAGACAGCAAGATGTTATTGGTGGAGTTGTGGTAATGAAGATGGTAACCTGGGATGAAATATTCTACTATCAAGAGTAATGTGGTGAAGCTTGTAAGCAAAGTAGCCAAGAATCATTCAGCACTATGGTGGCTCTCGTACCAGAAGCAAAATTCTGTACGAGGAACAAACTCGCTCTCACCATGAGTATGCACCACTTTCTTGGACTAAATACACGCTTCCTCATCTCAACTTAGACCTCTGGACATCATGGAGGACCATGTATAGTATCTCATCTCTTGCCAGTCCAGTTCGGTCCATCATTTAGGTAAGTGCTTCAGCGCTGGAGGAATGTATATGATCAGTATTCTGAAGATCTCGTACCGCGTTCCAATTCGTGGACAGTCAAAGAAAAACTATTGCACCACACGACGAGCAACAGCCACCAGTTCCTGTCAATCTATTCCTATTTCATAGACACCATTCATTTAGCAAATCATTCCTCGAATTACTCTTGTTTGGAACTCGTTTTCGCAATGTACTGAAGATTAAAAAAAAAACAGATGACCAAATTAACTTCTGACTCAATAAATAACAAAAAAAGGCACAATACCGTGACTGGAACGATACACAAATAACCCGCACATAAAAGAGAGAAGCTTACGACGACGTTTCGGTCCGACTTGGACCTTTTACAAAGTCACACAGTGTGACTTTGTCAATGGCCCAAGTCGGACCGAAACGTCGTCGTAAGCTTCTCTCTTTTATGTGCGGGTTATTTGTGTATGTTTCTGACTCAATGCTGGCTTCAACTTTAACCCCGCGACCAGCACAGAGGCGTTTCTGACTCAGTGCTGGCTTCAACTTTAACCTCGCGACCAGCACAGAGGCCTTGTCTATTCCCACAGCCAGGCATGAGGCCAGGCTTTAATCAAAATTAACATCTATAAATTATTTATTATAATGGCTTATAGAACGATTTTAAGTTGAACTGGGAAAGTATAACAGCTCTCAACTTGTTAACAATATGTGCGAACGCTGAGCCGGACTCCTCACACCCCTTCAGGAAGCTGATCTCAATACGGTGCAAGCTGTGATGGCCCTATATACCTTCAACAACAATACCAGCAACTTCGAGGAGAAGTTGTTTTGCTTGAAATATTGTTAAATATTGTCTGCTGAATCACGAATCCGTGTATCTTTCTCGCGAATGTAACAGTGTGAGAGAGGAAGCTTGCACTAAAACAATTGCTAAAGAATATACGTAACATTATACGGTGGAAGTAACAATTCATGAAATTACTCTCACTATAAGGGGAAGTTTGAAAGCCGTTTCAGTCCATGGTCGAAAGCCCAAAGAGTGGGTTATTTAAGGGAACAATTTTAGCTTTAAGACAGAGTGATTTTATTAAGACAACATTTCGCCCAGGCTCTTCATGAGTGAAACGTTGTCTTAAAAAAAAAAGTCTTAATAAATTGTTTTTCTGTTAACAAAACAGTTTCAAAACACTAACAAGACGCCACAACTAACACCCCTCCCCTTAAAAAAATATACATCCACGGCTAACGAAATCGTGATGACACAATTATAAAATACTCAGTTAAGAAGGGGGAGGGCTTCAACCCCCCGACCTTCTAGTTTTACGACTGGCTTTCCATGGGGTTTCAAATCTCATTCCGTTCAATGAGCAATTTATACATCCACCTCATAAACCAGATCTAGTACTCCTTTCACAGCATTGGTAAACCCGGGTTACGTATTCGGTCTACATTTACACCCACACAGAGCTTCCTAACTACACATAAGAACTTAAATACATAAGACCCCTAATACCCAGAGCAATAAAATGACTATAAATTATTAAGTAATAAATTGCTGAACATGTCTCATGATTCGGTTATATAATTCTTTAAGGAATTTATATATATATATAATGTATATGTATATATATTAATGTTGGATTTCCAGGATACTGGTAGACCTTCAAGTGTAACATGGCAAGATGATATATTATAATTTTTATTAAATATAGCTTGTGTTGGTTACTCAGGTGCTGGATATATTACAAGTGTTTGAACGTCGTTTGCCAGAGCCAGTTGCTCATAAGAGGCAATAACTTAATAGTGTTACTCATAAAGTAGCAGCTACTTGCTAGAAAGTCACTTACTGGGCTGCTACTCACTAAAAAGCGGCGGCTCACTCTTCAAGATATGATAATAGTTCATGACTGACCGAAACCTTGTATAAAGATTGGTCTGCCTCTTATAAATAAGTTACAAGGTGGTTCATCACAGAGCGCAGACAGCGTGCAACATAACATTCCTTTAATGTGTGTGTATGTGGTGTGTGTGTGTGTGTGTATGTGGTGTGTGTGTGTGTGTGTACTTACCTAGTTGTACTCACCTAGTTGTGGTTGCAGGGGTCGATTCATAGCTCCTGGCCCCGCCTCTTCACTGGCCGCTACTGGGTCACTCTCCCTGAACCGTGAGCTTTATCATACCTCTGCTTAAAGCTATGAATGGATCCTGCCTCCACTACATCGCTTCCCAAACTATTCCACTTCCTGGCTTCTCTGTGACTGAAGAAATACTTCCTAACATCCCTGTGATTCATCTGTGTCTTTAGCTTCCAACTGTGTCCCCTTGTTGCTGTGTCCCATCTGTGTGTGTGTGTGTGTGTGTACTCACCTAATTGTACTCACCTAATTGTGGTTGCAGGGGTCGAGACTCAGCTCCTGGCCCCGCCCCCCCCACACACACTGTGTGTGTGTGTGTGTGTGTGTCATAGTTATTCCCAGGAATGGTAATGAGTTTGTTGAATTAAAATGGAAAATCTCGTTGAAATGAAACTGCCCCAGCATAGTTTATGTTAATTATTTAACGGAATCTTCATGCCCGTGAAGGTAATTAAGCGAAGGCATCCAAACGATTACATTGGGGGCAATATGGAAGTTGATACCTTTAAAAGGGACTGGGCACCACAACACACAGGTGAGGAGGATTCTGAACCTGTGTGAATTAACGAGAAGTATAATTAAACTATTAGTCTTCTTATGTATATATTTACACACACACACACACACACACACACACACACACACACACACACACACACACACACACACACACACACACACACACACACACACCCATATATATATATATATATATATATATATATATATATATATATATATATATATATATATATATATATATATATTAATAAATGTGATATGCGTACATGAATAACAATAATTTCAATAATAATAATGGCAATAATTACAATAATAATAATAATATCAATAATAATAATAATAATAGTAATAACAACAATAATAATAATAATAATAATAATAATAATAATAATAATAATAATGAGAAGAATAGAGCAAATTAAATTTAAGCCGCTATAAACAGCCTAAGAGGCAACACAAGAAGCTTGGCCAGAAGGTCACACTAAGCTGACCAACTTAAAAACACACACACAATTACAACTTTAAAAGCTTACCAAGAGTCTCTGTGGATTTCGTAAACACGGAGTTTATTGCCGACTAAACTGCTTCTAATTCCACACTAGCATTTAATTCCGTATCTTTACCACATAGCACTAATGCTCAATTAATACCCAGGGTAAGAATTACATCCCCTGAAAGCGAATTAGCCATTGTGGCTAAGGAGCGAGGCAATGAGACATACGTGGAGGTTTTTTTTCTTCTTCCTCTCTCGACAGCCGTATTTAAGACAGCAGGAGATGGCTGTCGGCTGTTTTCAAGGGAAAGATAGTGTCTCCGGTGACTTCCTGTCACTCTTTCAGTGGTGGTGGTGTGAGATTATGTTACATTTAACCGTGTTAACCCCCGGCCGCCATAATGCAACGCGGACTGCAACAGCTGCAATTTACCGCCCGCTGTTAAATCCAGGTTGTAACCTGGCCGAAAGTGTCCTTGATTACATAACTCGAGGGAGTTGATAGACGAGCACCCGACTGTAATTCAACCCTGAGGTAATGAGTTTATAACAGCGAGGGTTCATTACTTGAGGAACAGTGTTATACACTCCTCTCTCTCTCTCTCTCTCTCTCTCTCTCTCTCTCTCTCTCTCTCTCTCTCTCTCTCTCTCTCTCTCTCTCTCTCTCTCTCTCTCTCTCTCTCTCTCTCTCTCTTTCTCTCTCTCTCTCTCTCTCAACAATAAATGCTTCCTCGATTTTCTCGTTAACTGGAGCAAAGAAAGTATGTGTAAAATCTAGCTGCTGTCCATCGTGGCGTCCTGGTTTTAGTTGCTGCTACCCGTGGCGTCCTGATGCTAGCTGCTGCCCACCCTGGCGTCCTGGTGGTGTAAACACAATCTCCCCACTGCTGCCCGACCTACCACTCAGTACTTACATGATAATTGCATGAAATATCTTGGATTAAGAGTATTGACAGTAATGATCAGTTAATGTCGGGTTTCGGGTCCCGAGAGGCAAACAATATTACCACTGTAAACATCTAAGCTTTTGTTTCCAGCGTAGCATTATCTCGGAACCACAAACAATGGGGAGTGTTTTTCTCTGTGTGTAATTCCAGTTTTGAAGAGGTTTAATTGACGCTGTTGTCTCGTTACTGTCCGTAATGATTCTTTTAGTGATAGGTAAGTATGTGTGTGTGTGTATTCTTACCTACCTATTTCTTCTTACCTATTAGTGGTTGAAGGGGTCGATTCGAATCTCTGTCCCCGCCTCTTCGCTGGTTGTTACTAAGTCCACTCTCTCCCTGCTCCAAAAGCTTTATCGGACCTCTTTTTAACGTTATGTATGGCTCCTGCATCCACTACATCACTCTCCAGATTGTTCCATTTCCTGACAACTCTATGACTGAAGAAATACTTTCTAAAGTCCCTGTGAGTTATCGGACCCTTTATTGTTGTGCCTCATCTCTGAAACATTCTGTCCCTATCCACCTTCTCAATTCCTCTCAGGATTTTGTATATTATCGTGTCTACCCTATCCCTTGTGTTCTCCAGTGTCGTCAGACTGATTTTCCTTACCCTCTCCTCGTATGACATACCATTTAGCTCAGGAATAATCTTGTTGCAAACCTTTGCATTTCCTCTAATCTCTTCAAGTGCTTGACCAGGTGTGGGTTACATACCGGTGCTGCATACTCCATTACGGGCCCTGACGTATACAGTGTACACTCTACAGTGTGTATGTGTGTGTGTGTGTGTGTGTGTGTGTGTGTGTGTGTGTGTGTGTGTGTGTGTGTGTGTGTGTGTGTGTGTGTGTGTGTGTGTGTGTGTGTGTGTGTGTAGGATAGATGTTAAGGAAAACTGTCTTTAATACTTATGTCATGAAGCCATTGGTTACCCCACCTTCAAGGAGATCTTGTACATCCCTCCCGTAGTGCCGCCATAGAGAGTCTTACAGAGACCTGTTACACTGTCCAGTAAACAGTACACTACTAGTTGAGAATACTTCAACTAGTGGTGTACTCTTTACTTGACAGTGCATGGGGTAAAATTACATTTTAGGCACACACACACATCTCTGTTTCTCTCTCTCTCTCTCTCTCTCTCTCTCTCTCTATATATATATATATATATATATATATATATATATATATATATATATATATATATATATATATATATATATATAGTGCTCTTTAAAATTAACTTAGCCAAACAACGGAAGTAAGATACATATGCAACACTTAGATATCTTTATTGTGGGCAATAAAGATACATGTTGCAAGTATGTTTTACTAATCAATTTATCTTGCAGGATAATAAGGGCGTTAGGTACCCTGACATACCATACCACACTTGAGCTCAACTACATCTGGACTGGCAAACTGATAGTGGTTTGTGTAGTAGTGTTGGCCAGTACACATACACCTCACTGCAGCATTACAGCAACATCAGTAGTAGTAGTAGCAACAGTGGTAGTTGTAGTAGTAGTAGTAATAGTAGTAGTGCAAAAAGAGGAAAAAGTAATATACTTTTATTAAAGTGACCTCCCAGGTGACCCACACACCTTCACTTTCACCTTCGCCTCGCAATACACCCACAGTGAGATGTCCCTCGGGTGACCCCAGACACCTACACCTTCACCAAGCACTACACCTCTCTGAGGCAGAAACTGGAGCTTTCGAACGTCCTATAAACTTGTACGTAAATGTCTTACCAAATTATGAAGGAGAGATAGAGGCAGGAGCGCCCTGCTATCACAGTGTGCAACACCGCCACAAATCCTGCTCTGGAGAGAATTGCTCCGTGTTTATATAAAATATCATGGGAGGGGATTATCTTGACGCTATGGACGAGCCTCGTAGGAGCGCTAAGCAACCTGTAATCTTCCACAACATCAAGTGTTGCCACATCTCATCCTGTAAAATATGTTGGGCTAACATCAGCACTGGTTGAGCCTGTCTGTCATCCGACTCCTTTGACTGGTGAGATATTTCTCTTGGCAGTGTGTTCTCCTGACAGCATGTTCTCCTGATGGTATGTTCACCTGGCGGTATGTTCTCCTGGCGAGGGATTGTTATAAGCGGTCAATGGACACGCCAGTGACAGACCCACCGTCACTGGTAGACTTAACTCACACGGACAACTGTCACACGACGAGGTCCTACAAGGTGGCTTTGCGTCTTGCAAGAAGAAACATAATGTTGCGAAGAGGTATGTGTTTTCCTTGCAAGATGTAACAATGTTACAAAGGTGAGAGTGTTTTTCTTGCAAGACGTTACAGTGTTACAAAGGTGAGAGTGTTTTTCTTGCAAGACGTAACAGTGTTACAAAGGTGAGAGTGTTTTTCTTGCAAGACGCGACAGCGTAACAAGAGTCGGAGTGCTAGTCTTGCAAGACCCACTGAAGAATCGTTCTATAAGAGCCTTGAATTAGTGATCACAAGCTTCACTTTTACCGCCACTACATTAGTTATCGTTCATTTACCTCGTATTTGCTAATTAAAACTGTTATCTTGATGACTGAGTAGCGGAGGAAAGGGGTTAGGGGTTGTGGATGATTGATCCTCACAACTGTGATGAAACCAGCATGCATGAACCAGGAGAAATAGATTGGAGAAAAAATCCAATTTGGGAAAGGAAGAATAATTCATGTATAATCACAGGAAAATGATAGGTTCAGTGTCTTAGCAAGCGGCAAGCACCTTCACTCCAAGCTCAAGAAATCAAATGAAGAGGCTCTTGCTGCTACTGCTTAATTCACACCTTTGAGCTCCTTACGTGTCCCCCGTGAAATTGGTAACCAACACCCACCAGCTTGGAATGACATTACGGATTCGTAAGAGGCAAGGCCCATATATCCGAGTGGATTTACAAGGGGTGTTTGCGGGATCACTGCGAGGCTCGCTGTCTTTAAGAGTCTCAGTATTACCCATATTAGTGGACACTCCGCTATCCACCCAGCCAAGGTAGGGATACCCGCTGTTCGTAATGATCCCTGCCCTTCAGGCAGTCAAGAAGGAAGTGTGGCTCTCAGATCTGACTGCGAGGGTAATAGAACCATAGGAACTAAACACTGGTGCGTCACAGGCAAGGTCATCAAGGGAAAAAAAACTCTGCAGCGACTCATAATATCAACAGAAATACCAAGAAGAAAACTCTCCAATGTTTTCATGATTTTTCTACCGGAATATTACTTTTATTACTTTTGTAAGGCCCTAAAATATCTTTATGTAACGTTCTTCTTACTTCTGTAAGGCCCTAAAATATCTTTATGTAACGTTCTTCTTACTTCTGTAAGGCCCTAAAATATCTTTATGTAACGTTCTTCTTACTTCTGTAAGGCCCTAAAATATCTTTATGTAACGTTCTTCTTACTTCTGTAAGGCCCTAAAATATCTTTATGTAACGTTCTTCTTACTTCTGTAAGGCCCTAAAATATCTTTATGTAACGTTCTTCTTACTTCTGTAAGGCCCTAAAATATCTTTATGTAACGTTCTTCTTACTTCTGTAAGGCCCTAAAATATTTTCATGTAACGTTCTTCTTACTTCTGTAAGGCCCTAAAATATCTTTATGTAACGTTCTTCTTACTTCTGTAAGGCCCTAAAATATCTTTATGTAACGTTCTTCTTACTTCTGTAAGGCCCTAAAATATCTTTATGTAACGTTCTTCTTACTTCTGTAAGGCCCTAAAATATTTTCATGTAACGTTCTTCTTACTTCTGTAAGGCCCTAAAATATCTTTATGTAACGTTCTTCTTACTTCTGTAAGGCCCTAAAATATCTTTATGTAACGTTCTTCTTACTTCTGTAAGGCCCTAAAATATCGTCATGTAACGTTCAGTAATTACTTTCATTTCCAGCTTATTAATCCCTACATCTTAGTGACTCTTCAAATTCCACTCATTATTCCAATGCAAGTCACTCCACACACACACACACACACACACACACACACACACACACACACACACACACACACACACACACACACACACACACACACACACATCACTGTTTACTTCAGTCAGTCAGACCATCAACAGTGGCTAAGTCAGACAAACTGTACAATCCTTCTCTGAAGAGATGATTCGTCTCGCCTCAAGAGAGAGACATTCCCCAGAGAAACAGTAACATATAGCTATACAAATTCTTAGGTAAATTAAGTGATTTATAGGCCAATTTTAGCAAAGTTACGGTAGTCTTGGGATTTAGTTTTGGTGCAAAATAAATGATATATGAAACAAGTGTAACTTAACTATTTTATTGGGGAAGATGGAGTAATCAGGTGACCTGGATCATCTTATGACACGGTTGTGTTACGGCGCGGTTGTGTTATGATACGTTCGTGTAATGACACTGTCGTGTTACGACATCGTCGTGTTACGAAACCGTCGTGTTACAACACCGTCGTGTTACGAAGCCGTCGTGTTACGACACGGGGGTATTGCGCATTCGTAAATATTTTTCATATATTACTACTCGTATATCATAAGACATTCTCAGAAGTGACAATGGTGCAATAAAGGGTAACCAGGACCGGCTTTGTTTGCCAGACTCCGTGATTCAGTGTTTCATACCCTCGTCAGGTGCTCAAGCAAGTTTTGGGAACCAATCGAATCTTGTGCATTATGCATTCGAGGCCAGAATGAGCTCACGTCAAGGTGGATTGGCAAGACGATGAGCATTAATCAAATTAGCCAATAATATATACTCAGACTCTGGGAAGCTGCCACGGGTAAGATAAACAAAGTAAATTTGTTAATAGATAATCAAATCTAGTGTTATCTTTGCTATCCAGCATCACAACAAACTGTTGAGAATTTGACTGAGGAGAGACGTGAAGGCAATGGTATAGCTTATCAGAGACTGGGCCACATTTAGAGGACATAGGATCGAGCCTCCACTACACACACACACACACACACACACACACACACACACACATACAAACACACACATTTTGCTGAATGACCCACACGGTGCTATCACTTCAAGAAATGACGTATAGCTATGAGTGAGATATGATCATAACGTTCAGGATACCCAGAGGTATTGACAATGAAAATGGAGTAAGTGAACATGGAGAACCAAGAACAAGGAAGCTAGATAAAACAACACAACTTACATTAGTCTCACAGCAAGATCTGAATCGGTCATTTTGATTACTAATCTGACTAGCCCGGTTGTGGTTCGTAAGGTGGATTGTGTGCAGCCTGCAGTAACAGACTGGATGATCAGACCCTGATCCACAGTGAGGCCTGGTCATGGACCGAACTCGGCTGATCAGGAACTGACTTGAAAATACTTATCAAGTTCTCTCCTGAAAAAGTTAGAAATAAATTTTAAAGATTTATGTAACCTAACGTAAATTCAACTAACATTATATATATATATATATATATATATATATATATATATATATATATATATATATATATATATATATATATATATATATATATATATATATATATATATATATATATATATATATATGTCGTGCCGAATAGGCAGAACTTGCGATCTTGGCTTAAACAGCAACGCTCATCTTGCCATGTAAGACAAGTGAAAATTTGTGTATGCAATAATTTCGCCAAAATCATTCTGAACCTAACGAAAAAAATATGTTTCACTGTGTTTGTTTAGTATTAAATTATTGTAAACAAATCCAAAATATATTTACTTGGGTTAGGCTAAAATAAATTGCACTTGTTATAATAAGATTAGGTAAGTTTTCTAAGATTCTTTTGGTGCAAAATTATATTTTTTTACATTAACATTAATGAAAAAAATACATCTTTAAACGTATAAGAGAAAATTTTAGAAAGGACTTAATTTTAAATGAGTTCTTGCTAATTGACCAGTTTTACATATTCGGCACGACATATATATATATATATATATATATATATATATATATATATATATATATATATATATATATATATATATATATATATATATATATATATACACAAAATCTCCTTCTTTCAATGTTTTTATATACTTTTTTTCTCTCTACATCTTTATCAAATTTCTTTTTTCTTCTCGTGTTGCCTCCGCTCTCAAGTCTTCGTTACTTTCCCCTTCCTTGTTTCTTTTTTATCTTTCTTTTGAAAAGTTTTCTCTCTCTCCATTCGATATGTTTTTCTCTCTTACTGTGTCTCTCTTCTATTCTCCCTTTCTCCCTTTTTATCGATTTTTTTCTTCTTCCCCTCGGCTGACTTTTCTTCAAAATCCTTTTAAATTAGTTTACAAATAAGAGGAAAAAATATCATGAGATGGAAAATACAATCATACAAATCACTTTAGTATCTGCATCAAACTGCTGTATACTTTGATACAGAGTGTACAGGTTTGAATCCTCCTGTATTTTATTGAGATACCCTGTTTGATGATTACACACACACACACACACACACACACACACACACACATATATATATATATATATATATATATATATATATATATATATATATATATATATATCTGTGTGTGTGTCTGTGTGTGTGTGTGTGTGTGTGTGTGTGTGTGTGTGTGTGTGTGTGTGTGTGTGTGTGTGTGTGTGTGTGTGTGTGTGTGTGTGTGTGTCGTGTCGAATATGTAAAACTGGTCAATTAGCAAGAACTCATTTAAAATTTAGTCCTTTCTAAAATTTTCTCTTATACCTTTAAAGATATATTTTTTTCATTAATGTTAATGTAAAAAACTTTAATTTTGCACCAAAAGAATCTTAGAAAACTTACCTAACCTCATTATAACAAGAGCAATTTAGTTTAGCCTAACCTAACTAAATATATTTTAAATATATTTACAATAATTTAGTACTAAACAAACACAATCAAATATATTTTTTTCGTTAGGTTCAGAATGATTTTGGCGAAATTATTGTATACACAAATTTTCACTTATCCTATATGGCAAGATGAGCGTTGCTATTTAAGCCAAGATCTGCCTATTCGGCATGACATATATATATATATATATATATATATATATATATATATATATATATATATATATATATATATATATATATATATATATATATATATATATATATATATATATATATATCTTATTTTTTTTTTTATTATCACACCGGCCGATTCCCACCAAGGCAGGGTGGCCCGAAAAAGAAAAACTTTCACCATCATTCACTCCATCACTGTCTTGCCAGAAGGGTGCTTTACACTACAGTTTTTAAACTGCAACATTAACACCCCTCCTTCAGAGTGCAGGCACTGTACTTCCCATCTCCAGGACTCAAGTCCGGCCTGCCGGTTTCCCTGAATCCCTTCATAAATGTTACTTTGCTCACACTCCAACAGCACGTCAAGTATTAAAAACCATTTGTCTCCATTCACTCCTATCAAACACGCTCACGCATGCCTGCTGGAAGTCCAAGCCCCTCGCACACAAAACCTCCTTTACCCCCTCCCTCCAACCCTTCCTAGGCCGACCCCTACCCCGCCTTCCTTCCACTACAGACTGATACACTCTTGAAGTCATTCTGTTTCGCTCCATTCTCTCTACATGTCCGAACCACCTCAACAACCCTTCCTCAGCCCTCTGGACAACAGTTTTGGTAATCCCGCACCTCCTCCTAACTTCCAAACTACGAATTCTCTGCATTATATTCACACCACACATTGCCCTCAGACATGACATCTCCACTGCCTCCAGCCTTCTCCTCGCTGCAACATTCATCACCCACGCTTCACACCCATATAAGAGCGTTGGTAAAACTATACTCTCATACATTCCCCTCTTTGCCTCCAAGGACAAAGTTCTTTGTCTCCACAGACTCCTAAGTGCACCACTCACTCTTTTTCCCTCATCAATTCTATGATTCACCTCATCTTTCATAGACCCAGCCGCTGACACGTCCACTCCCAAATATCTGAATACGTTCACCTCCTCCATACTCTCTCCCTCCAATCTGATATTCAATCTTTCATCACCTAATCTTTTTGTTATCCTCATAACCTTACTCTTTCCTGTATTCACCTTTAATTTTCTTCTTTTGCACACCCTACCAAATTCATCCACCAATCTCTGCAACTTCTCTTCAGAATCTCCCAAGAGCACAGTGTCATCAGCAAAGAGCAGCTGTGACAACTCCCACTTTGTGTGTGATTCTTTATCTTTTAACTCCACGCCTCTTGCCAAGACCCTCGCATTTACTTCTCTTACAACCCCATCTATAAATATATTAAACAACCACGGTGACATCACACATCCTTGTCTAAGGCCTACTTTTACTGGGAAAAAATTTCCCTCTTTCCTACATACTCTAACTTGAGCCTCACTATCCTCGTAAAAACTCTTCACTGCTTTCAGTAACCTACCTCCTACACCATACACTTGCAACATCTGCCACATTGCCCCCCTATCCACCCTGTCATACGCCTTTTCCAAATCCATAAATGCCACAAAGACCTCTTTAGCCTTATCTAAATACTGTTCACTTATATGTTTCACTGTAAACACCTGGTCCACACACCCCCTACCTTTCCTAAAGCCTCCTTGTTCATCTGCTATCCTATTCTCCGTCTTACTCTTAATTCTTTCAATTATAACTCTACCATACACTTTACCAGGTACACTCAACAGACTTATCCCCCTATAATTTTTGCACTCTCTTTTATCCCCTTTGCCTTTATACAAAGGAACTATGCATGCTCTCTGCCAATCCCTAGGTACATTACCCTCTTCCATACATTTATTAAATAATTGCACCAACCACTCCAAAACTATATCCCCACCTGCTTTTAACATTTCTATTTTTATCCCATCAATCCCGGCTGCCTTACCCCCTTTCATTTTACCTACTGCCTCACGAACTTCCCCCACACTCACAACTGGCTCTTCCTCACTCCTACAAGATGTTATTCCTCCTTGCCCTATACACGAAATCACAGCTTCTCTATCTTCATCAACATTTAACAATTCCTCAAAATATTCCTTCCATCTTCCCAATACCTCTAACTCTCCATTTAATAACTCTCCTCTCCTATTTTTAACTGACAAATCCATTTGTTCTCTAGGCTTTCTTAACTTGTTAATCTCACTCCAAAACTTTTTCTTATTTTCAACAAAATTTGTTGATAACATCTCACCCACTCTCTCATTTGCTCTCTTTTTACATTGCTTCACCACTCTCTTAACTTCTCTCTTTTTCTCCATATACTCTTCCCTCCTTGCATCACTTCTACTTTGTAAAAACTTCTCATATGCTAACTTTTTCTCCCTTACTACTCTCTTTACATCATCATTCCACCAATCGCTCCTCTTCCCTCCTGCACCCACTTTCCTGTAACCACAAACTTCTGCTGAACACTCTAACACTACATTTTTAAACCTACCCCATACCTCTTCGACCCCATTGCCTATGCTCTCATTAGCCCATCTATCCTCCAATAGCTGTTTATATCTTATCCTAACTGCCTCCTCTTTTAGTTTATAAACCTTCACCTCTCTCTTCCCTGATGCTTCTATTCTCCTTGTATCCCATCTACCTTTTACTCTCAGTGTAGCTACAACTAGAAAGTGATCTGATATATCTGTGGCCCCTCTATAAACATGTACATCCTGAAGTCTACTCAACAGTCTTTTATCTACCAATACATAATCCAACAAACTACTGTCATTTCGCCCTACATCATATCGTGTATACTTATTTATCCTCTTTTTCTTAAAATATGTATTACCTATAACTAAACCCCTTTCTATACAAAGTTCAATCAAAGGGCTCCCATTATCATTTACACCTGGCACCCCAAACTTACCTACCACACCCTCTCTAAAAGTTTCTCCTACTTTAGCATTCAAGTCCCCTACCACAATTACTCTCTCACTTGGTTCAAAGGCTCCTATACATTCACTTAACATCTCCCAAAATCTCTCTCTCTCCTCTGCATTCCTCTCTTCTCCAGGTGCATACATATATATATATATATATATATAATCATCAAGCAGGGCATCTCAATAAACAACACATTTACCATCACTCACTCCTTGACCGTCTTCTCAGACTTACACGGACATTACAATCTAATAGCAAATTGAACCACAATATCTTGCGAGTTTTAATTCGCGTGGGAGCCGTGGCTTCGATGGTAAATCTCACGACGTGTGGACGGACCCACGGACGGAAGGACGGACGGACGGAAGCCTTCAAAATAGAGTCAACATTATTCTCACCTACAACACTCAAGTTCGTTGAACAGTGTTCTCATTATGTTCACAGAGTGAAATCCGGGGAAAAGGATCCAGGAAGTTAGCGGAGTAAGGGATCCCTCTTCACCTCTCGATAGCCATTTAGTATCGCTTAAACTCCACTTAGCGCCCCCTATTTTATTCAGAACAGCACTCAGTACTCCCACTTACACCCAGCCACGGGGAAGCTAAACTATCCGGAATCCTTCATGT
The DNA here is from genome assembly GCF_038502225.1 of Cherax quadricarinatus. Taxonomy (NCBI): domain Eukaryota; kingdom Metazoa; phylum Arthropoda; class Malacostraca; order Decapoda; family Parastacidae; genus Cherax; species Cherax quadricarinatus. Next base: position 4,708,118 of record NC_091331.1, read on the forward strand.
ATGGTGTTACGGATGGACGGGATCTCCGACGGGCGAAACTTGTTGAACAGTTCACAGAACGAGTGTGGTCACAGCAAGGCTGATGCTACCCCCCCCCCCATGGTGTATAGAAATATACATAAATTAATGAATCAATGACATTATGCCTCTGAGAGATGCTATTCTGGAACAAAGAAATGCACTCTGTTCATATTGTGATATATCACTTAAATATGAAAATTGGGGTAAATACCCAATTATTTACGTACTTACACACTTAATAAAGAAAGTCACTACAGCTCCCATGTAAGTCTCCGCCAAATCCTTCAGCACTGGTTTCAGAAGTGGCTTCACCCTCTGAAATAGGTCATGCAAGACCATCCGCCTCCAGCGAACCTCGTCTCTGGGTCTCTCCACCACATAACCCCTCGATGTATAACAGAACTAGAGAACACTGTGTCTAGAGACACCAGCTTATATTACCGTGATCACACTCCAACAGAAAGTCGAACCCGAGAGAAATACATGCTTCCACCTAGTTGGATCAAACGTGCATGCATCCTTCACACTCTTCTTTCATAGACAGTGCCAAATACAACACCATGAGTGCCAACAATAGTACCAACATAAACCAATATAACCATAACGTAACACCAGGGGTGCCAACACACTAGGGGTGCCAGCACTCCAGGGGTGCCAGCACTCCAGGGGTGCCAGCACTCCAGGGGTGCCAATGAACCTGGGGTGCCAAAACACCAGGGGTACCACCAGTAGTGCCAGCAAGGTAGACCAGTGCCAGACCAACATGTGCTAAGGATAATGAAGGTGATGAAGGAAGCTTGAACAAACAATGAGGGCGGTGCCATTAATCTGGCTGGGGACTGGCCCTTTCTGCCTTCCCCCTCTCCTCTACCCTCTCCTCTCCCTCCTCTTCTCTCGTCTCCTCTTCCCTTCTCTCATAACCTCCCATTCTTTCTTCTTCTCTTCCTTCTCCCTTCTCTTCCATCTCTAAATTCTCTACATTTTCCTCCAGTCTTCCTTAAAGTTGTGTTTGTGTGTGTATGAGTGTATGTGTGTGTATGTGTGTGTGTGTGTGTGTATGTGTGTATGTGTGTGTATGTGTGTGTGTGTGTGTGAGTGTGTGTGTGTGTGTGTGTGTGTGTGTGTGTATGTGTGTGTGTGTGTGTGTGTGTGTATGTGTGTGTGTGTGTGTGTGTATGTGTATGTGTATGTGTATGTGTGTGTGTGTGTGTGTGTGTGTGTGTGTGTGTGTGTGTGTGTGTGTGTGTGTGTGTGTGTGTATGCATCACTGTTGACCAATATTAGGAGCACCCGCAGTGTGCTGCTACCGGTGAGGCTATACTTGCCTCAGCGCTCGCCCCGGCGACTCAATTCCGATCTCAGTCGCCATTCCATAGCTGAGAGAAGCTGAAGCTGTCTTTTTTCCTCTCCTCTTCGGTAGACTGTGTTCACCCGGAGAACATTTTAGCTTTTAGCTTGGAGGGGTTGAGATAGCAGGTACTGGCGATTAATTCCAGCCAAGGCTACCCTCAGGTGGTTCATGTAGGGGGACATTGAAGGAATTATCAGAGGGGAAGAAAGGCATTCAGAGGGGAATGAGGAGAAGAGGGGAAAGGAGAAGAGAGGTAGGAAAATTGGTATTGATGGGAAGGAGAGAGAAATGGGAAAAGGCGAAGGTGAGGGGAGGATTAATGTAATCAGAAAAAGAGTGAGGGGAGAGAGAGAGAGAGAGACAGAGAGACGTAAAACGCAACACTCTTTATACGTAAACACGAATAATAATTCAGATTAATAAATATATATATATATATATATATATATATATATATATATATATATATATATATATATATATATATATATATATATATATATATATATATACATATATACAAAACAACCACTGTGAAAGAATAGAGAAATTTCAGGCGCTTTCGTGACTACTCACATTATCAAGGAACAATTGTTCCTTGATAATGTGAGTAGTCACGAAAGCGCTTGGAATTTCTCTATTCTTTCACAGTGGTTGTTTTGCATATTCTGAAATCACCTGTTTACTGTGATCATCTGGATTGATACCAGATGATCACTGTTAACTTTAAATGCAAAAAGAAACTCGCTAACACTAAGAGATATTTGCTCGGATAATTCTTCAAAACTTTTCTTTAAACACGAGTGGCATTTTTGGAGGGGCAGATAAATAAGAACTCAGAAGCTCTTCCCAAGTTTCTCTCAGCTCGGCAACTGCCTCATTAAGACGCCTCAAGATCTGCCAACACTTGAACACATCGCTTTATGCTCTTTCCTAGTCTGCCTCCCTCCCCTCTCTTCCTGACGCTGCTTCGACTCCCCTCCCCCCTCTACTTACAGCTCCCGTCCTCTCCCCTACTAGAGACCATTATACAGCTATGAAACACCCAGATATTTAACTGCGACAGTTCTCTGCTCTGGCATCATATATATGCCACCCTCGACACATGTATAAATAAACGGGAAAACGGAAAAACAATTAAGTTGTCTTTATGTCTCTCTCAAACGGTTCGTTCAAGACGAGATCGTTGCTATTTGTCAGTAAGTAAAGAGACATTTTTCACCCTCTTATCTCTCTTTCTCATCTCTCCGGTGATGCTGGGTTAAGACTGCCTGGGGCATAAGGGGGTAGTTAGTACGTGTAGTGAATGGGAAAACCGTCTTTCAAATCAGTTGCTGTGTAACATTGTATGGCTTCCGACTCATCATTTACGGCCAACACATTAAGCTGTCAGCGGGTTAGAAGTGTGTCCTCGAGTCGCAATGCCAGACCCAACAGTTTGCTTGCCTAGTATTGAGTATTCTGATTATCCCCCTAAGGGCTTGGGCGAGCACGCTCCTTGGTCTATAGTTAGGTAGATAGTAGTGATGTGATAGGTAGACAGTACTGTCGTGATAGGTAGATAGTATTAACGTGATTCGGTTCGTGGAAGTACTGTGACGTGTTGGAGGTAGAACTGTGACGTGTTGGAGGTAGAGCTGTGACGTGTTGGAGGTAGAACTGTGACGTGTTGGAGGTAGAGCTGTGACGTGTTGAAGGTAGAGCTGTGACGTGTTGGTGGTAGGGCTGTGACGTGTTGGAGGTAGAGCTGTGACGTGTTGGTGGTAGAGCTGTGACGTGTTGGAGGTAGAGCTGTGACGTGTTAGTGGTAGAGCTGTGACGTGTTGATGGTAGAGCTGTGACGTGTTGGAGGTAGAGCTGTGACGTGTTGATGGTAGAGCTGTGACGTGAAATTCGCTTTCACTCGTTCGCTGGAAATATTTAATGAGTATAATGAGCTCATAACTCTTCCCACTCTAGCTCAGTGATGAGGCGGAGAAGCGGAAGAGAAAGGAAAGGCTTTAAAAATACGATAAGTAAGAGAATCTGAATATTCTGGCCAGAAAACGAAAGTTTTTTGGTGAACTTAGTTTAAACTTGTGAGATAGAAATCAGCGGCTCCTCTCTCTCTCTCTCTCTCAATGGCAAAATTATTTCTCTACCACCTGTCTTTACCACCTGTATCAGCCATCTCTCTTTCTCTACCATCTAGTGCCCTGAGCGCCCTGACGAATCTATACTCCAACACTACAGTTGTAAAAGAAGCCAATATCGACTCAAGTCTTCTCACACGCAATATTTTCCTTTTTTTTTATCTGTAGACTGGAGACAGAGACACAAGTTGCAGAAATATAATTTACCGAGACAACGTTATACTCTGTGTCGAGTTTTGTCTGGACATAGAGAGGTTGAAGTTAGCTTATATATTTATACTTCTGAAGGTTAGGTTATTAGAGATCTTGCCGCTTAAGCGGCTAGTTTACTGTGCGTCCCATATTGGTTCTGTGGATGGTAGCGCAAGAGCAGATAGATAGGCAATAGGCCTAGGAACTAGGCCCCCCCAAAAATTAACAGGAATAAATCTCGATTTATTTCTGCAATTATTTTTTCATCTGTTGTAAGCAAATTTAGGTATGGCGACAATAGCTGCGTGAGGTTTCTCATGATTGGTGACTGCCTGAGTCGGAATCATGTGAAGTGTGGAAGTCAAAGACCATACGTCAAAGATCAAAGTTCCTAGATCGAATTTTAGAACTCGCTTGCCATGGGTTCGATCCCCACCCGCTCTGTGATATGAGGAGCATATTGTTAACAATATATAATATCGATTAGTTGAAGAATAAAATATACTCAACACACAGGTAGCTTCATCTGTCAGCATTAAAAATGCAAAACTCGAGTATATTTATCGGTATTAAAGATTCCCCAGTGTTGTCTATATGTTTATTCATCAGTGACCAGAGGAGCAATGCAGCAGATATTATTCAGTGGTGTTTTGTGTACTGTTTCTAACCTTCATCTCCTAGTTCTGTTCTCTTCCTTGATGATAAGTTTGGCAGCTTGCCATGCCATAGGGTGTGAATGTTCGTCTCGTTAGCACTAGTTATGAATGTTTGACTCGTTAGTGTTATGAATGTTATGAGTTCTTCACGTGTATTGGTGTTCTTGTATTCCAGTGGATCAATTTTGCTGACCCCTATGTGAGTTATACTGACTGTTGTGTCCTGGTTTTGTGATATCTCTTATGGTTTAAAAGTAAAGATTTCAACAACAGTGGCACTTTTCTTCAACGCCCGTGTGACAGTGCCAACACTGCTTCCTGTGATAAGACTGACATCTCTGTCGAGAGCTTCGTCCTGTGTGTGTGTGTGTGTGTGTGTGTGGAAAACGTTTTCTGGACTCGTTGTCTGCAATCTCGGATGAAGTGCGAAGGAAAATGTAATGTGGTGAAGATGTCACTGATCACTTCTCCTTCCTCCTGGTATTCAGGGGCCACAGATTACGTAGGCTCTTAAGTTAATTTTTTTTTATATTCCCTGCGGAGGATCATACAGATTTGATGCGATACAGGTATACGATTATTTCTCCAGTAACATCCAGTACATACACAGTGAGCAGATGACAGATATTTCGTGACTGATTACCTTGTCGTCCAAAGTACCCAGAACTCAGCACGTGGAGACAGCCCATTACAACTGCACTTTTAGTTATTCCTGTCGTGGTACTACCAGCGGTGGAACCATTGCAATGAGCAGGTACTGGAGGTCATGTGCAGCAGTAATGTGTACCTCGGCCATATTATTGTGTGCACATATAAACTACGCAGGTGCCGTAAAACTGTAAACACGATGCCTTAACTTCGCATACTTTAATTGTGTCACAGAAATAAAACGCTGCACTGAGGGAATATATTGCCATGCTATATTATCTCATCTGCTCCCTTATATCTGGAGTTGCCACACACACACACACACACACACACACACACACACACACACACACACACACACACACACACACACACACACACACACACACACACACACACACACACACATACACACACACACACACACACCCACAGCAATGTTCAGTCTTGGAGTTTTTCTCAACTATTTATTTTCAAAAGTTAAATATTTATTTCCTCTTAATTCAGTTTTATATGCGAAGTTAATTTCCACGTTAAAATCAACAACCACAGATAACTGACTCGTTGAGGCGATAATTGCTGTTTACTTGTTAATTACCTCTGGTCTCAGAGCATACTGCCTATGTGGCCGCGTGATCAATTAGCCTGTTGGTGCACCAAAACCCGGTTAATCAGGAATGACTTGAAGAAACTGATTAAGTTTCCCCTTGAAAAGATTTTATTGGTAATTTGACTCGTATTTCAAGTGAGGCTGTTTAAAGCCTTGCACCCTTTATGCTAACTTTGCTACTCTCCCAGTTGTGACTTGACAATGGCCCATCACGGTCCGAAGCGTCGACATAAGATTCCTTTCCCGAGGGCAGGATTTTGGTGGACTGTTCCAACCACGGTATTGTAACTTCTTATTTTCAGCTACTTCGTAACATATGTTTGCTTTGGGATGGTATTTTAAACCCATATACAAAGCCTCTCGCTCTGACCAGGAGTTTTTTCAGCTTGTACGTGCGGACCCCATTAACCTGCTGCCAACAACAGCAAAGAAAAGATACACGTTGCAAAACAAGCTTAAACACGAACAACTTTTCAGTCCTTTTTTTTTAGTTTTATTAAGTTATAACTTGAGAAAACTCTACTCAGAGCGAAACGTTAAAGTAATAACAATGTGTGTTGGGAACCAAAGCAATCATAGTACTAGGGGGAGAGAGCACAACTTTGTAGTACCCACAGTCATTGGCCAGGCTTCAAACACCTTTTATTGTACAGCAATAAAGGAATGGAACAGACTGCCTGCACATGTCAAAGCCAGTCATAGCATGAACCAGTTCAAGAAGACTGCCAAAAGGTGTCTGATGAATGTAGCTACAGAAGAGAGGGGAATGATTTTTTATTTTTTAGCTAAAACAAGTGTAATTTTACCTTATTCTTAGTAATGACCCTCGTATTGTAGATAGTCTTAATGACCCTCGTGTAGTAGATAGTCTTTTTAGTATGATAATAAGATGTTATCTCCATTATAGAATAATAAGAAAATATTATAACCTTTATATTATAATAATAAGGTAAAAGGACCCCAATGGAAATAAGTCACTCTGTCTGACTTTTTTGGGTTATCCCAGGTTCTCTACACATATGATAATCTTTGTAACTGTATTTGTGTATACCTGAATAAACTTACTTAAAAGCTTGTTTTGCAATGTGTGTTTTCTTCACGTGTAGAAATGGAACCAGTCCCTCCAATAACCCATTTGCAAATTAGGAAGCGTTTGTTTTACCTTCTCTGCTGTGAGTACAATTTACGAGTTTGAAATGACACAGCAAGGGAAAGTTGTCTATACGCTATGCAGGTCTGTTATTTCCCCGGCTTAAGGATTGTCTGTTAGCAACATTGCGGTTTAGAGAGTATTTGTGGCACTATGAGAGTCATCATATGACTGGGACTCGAGGCAGGAGATATTCCCCGGCTTCACCCTACCAACAGTCTCCTCCTCCTTCCCCTCTCCTATCAAACGCGACTTGTCAACCCCCGTGAAGCTACATGTCACCTCACCAGACGTAAACAAGAATCTTGGGTAACTCATTCATTTGCACATTACCTGTGACATGTCAGTGAAACCTGCCACCCATCACTCGTGGCACGCCGCTGCTGACAGCTACATCACACGGATGTAGGAATCGCACTGAATACCTTCGTATAAAGTTTCACTAGAACGCTGTTTGCTAGAGTGTACTGATCCGGCATTTATATAAGTATATTTGTTTCTTCTTTTGCTTTCCATAGTTTTTTTTACCCCTTCGAAAACATATGTATCTGCCCTCGAGTATTTCCCGCTGGACACCATATGGATTAGGATTTCCGACACTAAATTCATTTTTATTTCTGAAAATTCTTGCGTGTACACGCTGGCGGAGCAATATTAAGACGAACTCATTTCAGCGTGCTCTCTAAGCTGGCAATTTCTGATAATTATTTGCTTCTGGAGATCTGTAAATATGGGAGCGTAGCCTTGGTTAGGACCCCAGGGTACAGGTAAGGACCCCCAGGGCCTTGTTCACGGCCCCCAAAGCCATGGCCAGGACCCCCAGGGCCCCTGTGATTACGATCCGCCACCACGCATACGATCTTTGCCACTCCCATCGAATGACGTCCTGCTCTAAAACGAATTACCTCGGCAGGAATATATGTATTTTACGCATTAATTCGCTATAAACAGCGTCAGACGCTGAGCGAGGGTTATGGCCTCTTATTGGAGCACGTATTAACACCAAGTACCAGTCCTAAGTGTAAAACGCATCCGCAATTTCACTGGATGTAGCAGGGTAACGTCGGCAGGTGTGGGTATAAACACAGTATGAAGAACGAGGTTTTATTTGGTATCCCCGAAGGAGTTAGCCTCAAGTGGCTGCCTGATTTTTTTTCCCCCCTTCCGTCAAATTCTTTTATTTTTTTCGTTTATAACTTGAGAATGTCTCATCCGATCAGTTTCAAATTTTCAGCGCTGGTGTATGGAACATCTGCTGGTATGCACAGCTCTTCTGGTTTATGAATGGAATATACCGTATTTTCCGGTGTATAGGACGCACGAGTGTCGGCTGCTTGCCCGCACGATGTTTCCAAGCAGTTGTAACGCAACGTTAGTAAACAACTGCTAAAGCGTAACCCAAAGCCTACCATTGACCCTGACTTTGAGCATATAAGGCGCAGGCTGGTTTTCCAGGACTTTTTTGGAGAGGAAAGGGTGCCTTACATGCCGGAAAATGTGGTAGGTTTATTGTTTATTGCGCAATATCTACAGAAAACCTCTCCTGATCGGCTTCAAACCTTCATCATTGGTGTATCTTACGTGGAAGAAGTTTGGGACTGTTATTGTAGTATAATTTCACGAGAAATTAATGGATTACGTCTCTTCTGAACGACTTCAATCTTTAATGTCTGATGCATCGTGTGAACCGAAAAAAAAACTTGTAATTAAACTGAGTTCGATCTCGTGGAATCCAATTCATCAATTTTATTGAGGATACTGGGAAAATTGAAATTCCTATTTTTCTGCAATAATTTGTTAATGCTTCATTCGATCGGCTTCAAACCTTTAACTCCAATCTAACTCAGATTTTTTTTTATTTTTATTCTGCTGAGTCAGTATGCAAAGCATTATTCCATAGGATCTAATTTACCAGTTTACTAACATTGTTAATAAACTTGGAGTTGTTAGACTCTGCATTAACTCAAGAATGCATCACCTAGTTGGCTTCAAACTTTAAGCACCGTTTTTTTTTATCCTCAAATAAAGCCACAGATTGATTTTGGGTAGTTTAGATTTTAAAATGCCAATTTTAATAAATAAATTTGTTTTTCTGCAATAACTAGAGCATGCCTCTTCGGAAAGGGTTCAAACCTTTATTTGCCGAGATCTCATAAGAACATAAGAGTGGAGGAACACTGCTGCAGGATTGAAACACTTCTGCAACATATGGAAATCTTATTGAGGAAACATTTCCTCAATAAAGGTGTTGCAAATGTTGCATAAGTATCTTATACCTCAACTTGTCGGGTTTCTGAACCACTGAACATAGGCCTACTGGCCTATACTACCCAGGACCTTCTCAAAACCAACCATTCTCACCTTTTCTAAAATTTAGCCATATAATTACTTTGCAAATTCATTCCATATGCTGCGTCCATTGAGGTAGACAAGGCTGGGCTTATCGCATCCGGGGAAGTCTTTTCCGAATTTGCAGCAACTGGAATGGGACTACGTTTCGCTCAGCTTGACGAAGCTCTACTCTGAAGTGAAACATAGCCCTCTCGCAAGCTTGTTCAGTGCATTATCTCACTACGACACCCTCAGACGTAACGATGCTTCGCTTGGAGGCTCTCGCTAGATTCCCTGGGTGTGTCTCGTTCAGTCGACCTCTGTCTCTCTCGCCTCAAATTGCAGTCTTCTGTTGCAAATTGCCACTACTTGCGTTGCAAAGATTGCTATGTTTTCTCTCTCAAATTGTCACTGTAAAGGCTGTATATTTCTTTTATCGGACTATCTGAGTGTCTTCCCTCTTGATGTCACACGGAGCAGTTCCTTTTCTGGGGAATTATATGTTGCTAAATTAATTGTCATTCTGTTTGTGCGCGTAATTCTGCTGGCAGGTTGCAGATTGCTTAGACGTCCGTTGAAGGTTTCCCGTTGCGTATGTTGCAAATTGTTGTTGATTTAATGTCCGTTGAAGGTTTCCCGTTGTGTATGTTGTAAATTGTTGTTGTTGTTTTTACGTCTGTTGAAGGTTTCCCGTTGTGTATGTTGCAAATTGTTGTTGCTGTTTTACGTCTGTTGAAGGTTCCCGTTTTGAATACTCCAAGCAATTCCGATGTCTGTTGAAATTTTCCGTTGTTCATAATGCAGTTCAACCTACTCCTGTTGTTAGATATCACTGTTAAGTTGTTAAGAACTTATTGGTATTGACGACAACAGAGTATAGCCAGGGAATTGGATATTACTTTTAACCTGGTTAATGATAGTGGTAGTGTTGGTGGTAGTGTTGGTAGTGGTGGTGGTGGTGGTGGTGGTGGTGGTGGTGGTGGTGGTGGTGGTGGTGGTGGTTGTGGTACTGATGGTGGGGGTGGTGGTGGTGGTGGTGGGGGTAGTGGTGGTAGTGTTGGTGGTAATGATGATGGTGGTGGTGGTGGTGATGGTGGTGGTGGTGGTGGTGGTGGTGTTGGTGGTAATGATGATGGTGGTGGTTTTGGTGGAAGTGGTGATGGTGGTGGTGGTGGTGGTGGTGGTGGTGGTAGTGTTGTTGTTGTTGTTGGTTGTGGTGGAGATACCAGTAGTAGTGATAGGGGTGTAGAGAGGGAGGACGAAATAAAGATAAGAAAACGAGAGGGAGGAAGAAAGTGATAAAAAAATAGAAGGAGAGAAAGAAAGAGAGAGAGAGAGAGAGAGAGAGAGAGAGAGAGAGAGAGAGAGAGAGAGAGAGAGAGAGAGAGAGAGAGAGAGAGAGAGAGTATCACAATAGAAGGAAAGTGCTGCATGGAGAATCATGGTGTTTACAAGAATAACTTCACCATAAATGCTCTTACTGCTGAACCACAATAATTAACAAAGAGTGTGGTGGACGGATCACATCGACTCCAGGCTGAGGGACTGACCACCTCAAACTCCTTCTGACCTTCATCCATTCTTCTTTGTATTGGACTGAGGAAGCCACTGTGTGGAGGAACGTTTCCACAGTAAAGATACCCTTGTGTTTCACATGTGTCTAATTTATCTACATGCTCAGTATAGATCTATCAATCAGTCAAGGATGCTTTATCAACCCAAGAACATTTCTGATAACGTAATAATAAATTATAATGACTAGTGGGGCACAGGGTATAGAGAGGAGCGAGATGTTGCCAAGTATGCTCGATACCTCACTCAGCCACTCAGTAAACCCACGTGGACAAATCATATACATTCAATAAATGGGGCAATCTAAAATTATTAGATTCCTGATGCTTATTCAGTAACTGCTACAACATTATCAGTTGATAACAAGGCAACTGACGCAGTATACAGTAGTGGTAATCACCGCAGAATGGGTGGTAACCAGAAGTAGGGCCACTGGTTCACAGCTCCGTGAGTGTCAGTGGTAAACTTGTAACTCAAATCTAGATCCATCTCCCACGTAAATTCCTCACAATTTTTTTTTCAATTTGATATGGTATATTTTTATCATTTTTTTCATTCAGAAAATGGGTAAAGGGGAGTGGAGAGTAGGGATAGAGCCTTTTGCGTTTCTATCCCTGACTCATTCACCTAGATAATACACGATGGCCTCTAATCTAGGTAGATGTAGGAAGGTCTTCTCAGAAGATAGCCTCTTTGTTGACATCCAAGTCCCCTGCTGTCTGTCTTTCCTATGTACTCCCTCCACTCCATTCTCCCTTGTCTTTCCCTCCCTTCCCCTTTCTCTCTCCTTCCCTCCCTTCCATCTCCTTCATTCTCACCTCTTTTCCTTCCTTCTTTTATACCTCCCCGTTCCTCTCTACCTCCCTCTGTCTTTGTCTATCTGTCCTTCTCTCTCTCCTGTCCATCTCTACCTTCCTCTGTTTCTGTTTCCATCTCTCTCCCTTTCTCTCTCCCTCCCCCTCCGTCCCTCTCTAATTTCCTTCATCCCTCTCTCCCTCCGTCCTTCTCTCGCTCCATTCCCTCCCTGCCTGCCTGCCTGCCCTCCATGGTGAGTGATACAGAACAAACAGGTAATATTTATCCGCACACCTGAGCTCATCATTGGGGCTGCGTGTTATGCGGAGCCTCGCTCGGTAACCACGCACCAAGACTCACTAAATGTGCAACGTAATTGAACTAATGAGGAAAAAATATGCCTTACACATTTCAGCCGCAGGTGAATCAAGGCTGGTCAGTTGGAGGAAGGTGGGAGTGAATGTAGAGGGAAGGAGGGAGAGTGTGAGTGATTGTAGAGGGAAGGAGGGAGAGTGGGAGTGATTGTAGAGGGAAGGAGGGAGAGTGGGAGTGAATGCAGAGGGAAGGAGGGAGAGAGGGAGTGATTGTAGAGGGAAGGAGGGAGAGAGAGAATGATTGTAGAGGGAAGGAGGGAGAGTGGGAGAGTGGGAGTGATTGTAGAGGGAAGGAGGGAGAGTGGGAGTGAATGTAGAGGGAAGGAGGGAGAGTGGGAGTGAATGTAGAGGGAAGGAGGGAGAGTGGGAGTGATTGTAGAGGGAAGGAGGGAGAGTGGGAGTGAATGTAGAGGGAAGGAGGGAGAGTGGGAGTGATTGTAGAGGGAAGGAGGGAGAGAGGGAGTGATTGTAGAGGGAAGGAGGGAGAGTGGGAGTGAATGTAGAGGGAAGGAGGGAGAGATGGAGTGAATGTAGAGGGAAGGAGGGAGAGTGGGAGTGAATGTAGAGGGAAGAAGGGAGAGTGGGAGTGAATGTAGAAGGAAGGAAGGAGGGAGAGAGCGAGTGAATGTAGAGGGAAGAAGCTAAAAGGAAAGAAGAACATTAGAGGGGAAAAATAGACCAAAGATCTCTATTATTATTATTATTATTATTATTATTATTATTATTATTATTATTATTATTATTATTATTATTCAAAATAACATCTACGTTACATAAGTCTTGTCTGTGCTTCGGAATTTAAAGTGACTTTCTTATCGCCTTTACTTTCAATAAAATACTGATGATGTGTCACAACTGATGACTGAACGAAGGAAAATATGTTATTGGCACTGGCTTCCGAGATTTGCTTGCAATTTCCTGATATTATAAATCTTGTCGGGGTCGTCGGCTCCACCAGGCTTCATGAAGATTATTTTCGTGAGTGTCTTAGAAAAGGGAAATGAGAGGTGAAAGTAAACTCAAGTCATCACCCACTACTGCATAGCTTCAATACTTTATTTTCCGGTCTGGAAGCTGTTTTGACCGTTAATGTTTTGGCATCATCATTGATCTGATGAACCATTATGCCAGCAGAGCTTAATTATATCCCTCAGTTTATTAGTTAGCTGTGTCTCGTTAGATCTGTTACTAAAGAAATTTGTGTTATTGTTGTGGCTACAGTTTCTTCACCTGTAACTTCAACAGAGACATTTCTGGAAGCTCGGTAGTGTTCTTGAGGCCTATTGGTGTTTCTGGATAAACATCAAAGATCACTCGTGTTGTCTTGCCGTAGTGTTTGATGGCATCATTTGTGTAAACTTTTAGGGCTTCCTGGCATACTGCAGATCCAGGTAACGTTACTGGCAGTCTTCTGTAACTGTAACTTCCCAAGATTCGCATGATTCATATAGAGTTGTGAGTGTTGTACCTTGTGTCCCTTCCCCAGTGATACCTGATCAAAGAGTGGAGCGGCTTTATGTGGGCTACATCTGGTCTTGTAATTAGACAATTAGTCACCCTCTTGCACTGTGGTTAATAGTTGCTGCAAGATGACTGCAGTAACTACTTCACGTACTTGAACTCCACGAGTCATTATTGCAGTAGATGGTACCTCGTTCTTTCTCTTCAGATAAAAATCTAAACAAAATTAACTGTCTATAGTACATATTTCTGCCAGGTCTAATTTCTTCTGTATCATATTTGACTGAATTGTTTCCAGAGAGACCAGATCATTGACTGATTCTTGCAATGGAGAGCTCAAGAGATCGAATGAGATCGTAACCAGTTCACTAGTACCTGCAAATCACTTGCATGGCGAATCTGGCCTGATTCCCGGAGTTCAACATTCTGCTCTGGTGTTGTGGAGAAGACACCACAGAAAATTTCTGCAGTTTCACTTAGCTGTGAACAGTGAAGTCACTTGGTTAGAAAACTTCTATGTAATGCCTTTGCAATGATTGAACCCTCCAGAGAATTTAATAATTTTCACCAGAATTTATGATCGTATTCATCCACATCCATGGCAAGTATCGCTCCTACGTAACACGAAAATAAAGAACTTGCTTAGTAGTTCATATTCTTTTTCTGGCTTTTTATTTATAAGTTAAGAGATGTGTTGGAAATAGATTTGTACTGACTTGGCGTATGGCAAATATACTGAAGCTTGAAAATGCAGACACATTTGAGGTACACAGAGCTTCGTCAGGAAAACTTTCTTACAGTACCCCAGCTAAATAATAGCTGTCATCTATTCATTAATCTTCAAAAGTAGCGGCTTTTATCTATTTCCAGACTGACTTTATTTTGGTTTGCAGGAGGTGTGAAGATGCTGCAGTTCGGAAGGCCATTTGAAGTGTTACGTCTGCTCATTTCTGACAAGACAGCTAATTACTGAATGATGGTGAATCTTCTCTTCTTTTTCTTTAAGGGATCATTCTATTATTATTATTATTATTATTATTATTATTATTATTATTATTATTATTATTATTATTATTATTATTATTATTATTATTATTTTACTATTATTAATATTATTACTGAAGCATCTTTATCCCTTTCTCCTGCATTCCCATTCCTTCCTTTTTTACCCATCTCCCCTTATTTCTCCTTTCTTTCCTGTCTTCCATTCTCTCCCTAATACTCCCCTTCCATTACTCATCACAAACCATTTCTCATCTTCCTTCCATTCCTTACTTTACCTTCCATCCCTACTTTTCCCTCCCGTCTCCCTTTCCTACCCACCTTCCCTTTCCCTCCCCGGCTCGCCAAACCATCACCGGCGTCACAAATCTGTCTAAGAGGCGACAAGGTAAGCAAATTAAAGACTGGGTGCAAACATCTCCGTGGGACATGACCCAACAAGGAGACGTGCTCTCCAGTGTTCCTCAGCCTCACTCCCGACACACACACACACACACACACACACACACACACACACACACACACACACACACACACACACACACACACACACACACACACACACACACACACACACACACACACACACACACACACACACACACACACACATACACACACACACACACACACACACACACACACACACACACACACACACACACCCACACACACACACACACACACACACCTCAATTCTTTGTCTAGATTCTTTTTTTTTTCTTTTCCTTATCTTTATTTCACATGAATTTCTCGTAATTTTTGCTTTATATTTTACTGCATGGTACCAAAAATCTGTGGGGCGTTTCATTTTTATTTTTTGGAAGGAGTGTTTGTTCAGTTTGCTATTGGTGTGTTTGAGGTGTGTGTGTGTGTGTGTGTGTGTGTGTGTGTGTGTGTGTGTGTGTTCACCTAGTTACTCGCCGATTTGTGTTTGCGGGGGTTGAGAGTTAGCTCCCGGGCCTGTCATTTTAAAACATTCGTCGGCATTCTTGTGAATGCATGCTTGCCTGCATTAGTTAATGAATATTAATGGCCAAAAACACTTGTCGAAAGACATCTGGCCTGTTTTATGTGTGTGTGTGTGTGTGTGTGTGTAGTATTAGTATTAGTAGAAGTAGTAGTAGTAGTAGTAGTAGTAGTAGTAGTAGTAGTAGTAGTAGTAGTAGTAGTAGTAGTAGTGTGTGTTTAAATGTGATTGCAAGACTCCAAGTCACTTCACTTGGTGACCACTTTAGGTTTAACGCGAAAATACAAGTTGCAGTTAACACCACTACCAGCACTTTAATTATCACCACTATTTCTAGTACTTCTCTTACAATCACTACAGTAGTACTTCCAGTACTGCAACTTGAGTCGTTCATTACTGACAGCGGCGTACAAGTCAGAACATATACTACTGCTCCACTGTTGTTAACTAGATTTAATAACTGAACTATATCTATGTATATCATAGAAAACCTCGGTGATCGAGGACTTTCTTTATACTTTTTACAACCCTTTAGTAATATAAGGCTTATGACAGACAACTCCCGAATGTATTCTCGAGCGCACTGATGGTGGCTGAGGCTGGCGATTTCGCAGCCTACCACTCCAGGGAACAGGCTCGTGCTTGGGCCCAGCGTAAAGCTTAGCAAGAGAAGAACAAACGTAAAATGGTATACTACGAAAAGATGTATGATGCCTTCTACGCTCAATGCTTTTTGGTGGATTTTGCTCTTCGTAAGACCGACTCTTAATGTAAGAATCAGCGCAAGAGAGTTCGGGTCTACCAGAAGATTAAAAGAGCAGAAGATACTGAGTTCCTGAAGAATTTCAAAGAAAGCGAGCTTCAGGAGCGGCAGAAAGAAATTGACAAGGCCTTGTTTCAGCTTGAGGAAGAAGCAAAGGCCTTCCTTCAGGCCTACAGCTGTCTAGAAGCTTAGGCATGAGCTGAGAGGAGAAAAGTGAACTAGGCCTACTGGGCATATTACTATAAAAAAAAACCAACCTCGAAGTCTACCTCCAGGGTGGCTTGGAAAAGACATTGTCAACACTGATTACAAGGAGGACTGTCAAGAGAGAGTTTGTAGGTCTCTAGTATTTTAAGGTAAACACTTGACCACGGTGTGTATACCTTATGTATCACCCTGTATACACGGCTACTTCAAAAATACTAACGGTAGTGGTAACTGAGTAGCAATACTAGTATATAGTAGTAGTAGTAGTATCAGTACCACTACTACTACTACTATCAGTAGTATTACTACTACTATCAGTACTTCTACTACTACTATCAGTAGTAGTACTATCAGTACTACTACTATCAGTAGTAGTACTATCAGTACTTCTACTACTACTATCAGTAGTAGTGCTATCAGTACTACTACTATCAGTAGTAGTACTATCAGTACTTTTACTACTACTATCAGTAGTAGTACTATCAGTACTTTTACTACTACTATCAGTAGTAGTACTATCAGTACTTTTACTACTACTATCAGTAGTAGTACTATCAGTACTTTTACTACTACTATCAGTAGTAGTGCTATCAGTACTACTACTATCAGTAGTAGTACTATCACTACTTTTACTACTACTATCAGTAGTAGTGCTATCAGTACTTCTACTACTATCAGTACTACTACTATCAGTAGTAGTACTATCAGTACTTTTACTACTACTATCAGTAGTAGTACTATCAGTACTTCTACTACTACTATCAGTACTACTACTATCAGTAGTAGTACTATCAGTACTTCTACTACTACTATCAGTACTACTACTATCAGTAGTAGTACTATCAGTACTTTTACTACTACTATCAGTACTACTACTATCAGTACTTCTACTACTACTATCAGTACTACTACTATCAGTAGTAGTACTATCAGTACTTTTACTACTACTATCAGTAGTAGTACTATCAGTACTTCTACTACTACTATCAGTACTACTACTATCAGTAGTAGTACTATCAGTACTTTTACTACTACTATCAGTACTACTACTATCAGTACTACTACTATCAGTAGTAGTACTATCAGTACTTTTACTACTACTATCAGTAGTAGTACTATCAGTACTTTTACTACTACTATCAGTAGTAGTACTATCACTATTTTGTTTTATTTGTTTCGTTGTTTTTAATTTTTTATACGTCTTTTTATTTTGTCATTTTATTCTTCTCTCCTTTTGAAAATTATTATTATTTTTATTTTGTGAATTTATTTTTTTTTCTTCTTTTTTCTTTTTTTTTTCTTTTTATTTTATTTGCATTTTTGATTAATTCTTTTGCGTTTATTCTTTTTTATATATTTATATATTTTTAATTTGTACCCTTGTTTTTTTTTTTTTTTTTTTTAATTTTTCTCTTTTTTTTAATTTGTATTTTTTTATATTTTATTTTTGCTTTTTTTATTTGTATTTTTTAAGTACTGTTTCTTTTTTAAGCTTTTTTTTTGTTCGTGTTCATGAATATTATTTTTACTTTTTTTGTCAATGATTTTTTTTTAATTAGCATTAATGAACGATTTTTTCTTGTTCATAAACAATTTTTTTTAATTTTTGTTCATGAACGATTTTTTGCATTTCAGTTTTTCCTCATATACGATTTTTTTTTTTTTTTTGCTTTTAAACGTTTGGTCATTAACGTTATTTTTGTTTTTCTAATCCTTGTTTGTGAGTAACTTTTTTGATCTTGTTCCCTCTTGCGCCTCTCCACCAGTCTTTCCATTTCCTTCTTCCTTCATCCTCCCTGTGAAAACCTTAGAACATCTACGTCGTAATTATATCTCCCCTGGTCCTTTTATCCTCTAGTATCATCAGGAACATCTCTTTTGCTCTATCCATATAGTTCATTTTCCATTATTTTGGAATAAATCTTGCTGCACTTTCTCTAGATAATTAACATATTTGAACAGACATGGGTTTCATAATGGGGCTGCATACTCGATGAAAGGCCTCATAGATGCTCCATACATGGTCGCAAATTATTAACTCTTAAACTGTCCGAACGTAGATCTACGTTCACGTGCGTAGCGTTCCGAACGTAGATCTACGTTCACGTGCGTAGCGTTCCGAACATAGATCTACGTTTTTTTTTTTTACATGCTTTCAAATGGAGAAAATAAAGGTCGGATTAACTACCGAGATTAGTAAAAGGTAATTAATCATAGGTTAGAAATTCGAACCTTTACCGCGAGAGCTATGCAGTTGTGTTCGGTACCATGCTTACTATTGGGACCTTCTGAGTCAGTATTACGTTTACGGTGTCGCTCACCTTAATTAACCTTGCACTTCCTGGGGGATTGAACTCCAATAGCCACTTGTATGACAAGCTCTCTACTTTATAGGTCAAATTGTAGCTTTATACCTATCTTGTCCGGGATATATTTTTACATTAGCGTTACATCATTAGCAAAAAAGGGTAGAGATGGTTCCTTTCAGGTATATCGTTTACGTATCTCAGGAACAGTATCGTTCCAGTACGGAACCATAAGGAGCACCACACGTGACACTGTGTAGTGGTGAGAACAATAGTGGTCCACTAAGGAACCTTGCGGTACACCACGCGAAAATCGTTTTATTTCGATATCTCTTCCTCCTGGTGGTGGCCTGGTGGCTAAAGCTCTCGCTTCACACGGTGAGGGCCTGGGTTCGATTCCCAGCCAGGGTAGAAACATTGAGCGTGTTTCTTTATACCTGTTGTCTATGTTTCCCATCAGTAAAATGGGTACCTAGGTGTTAGTCGACTGGTGTGGGTCGCATCCTGGGACACTGACCTAATTTGCCTGAAATGCTCAGCATAACAAGGGTCTTTCTATATAGTATTATATCACTGATGTCAGCTAAGCCTGTTTACCATGTACATGTATTTGTAGTAAATAAAGATATTATTATTATTATTATTATTATTATTATTATTATTATTATTATTATTATTATCATTATTATTATTATTATATTATCATCATTACTTCCGTCCGTCCCATCCCCTCCCCTCCCCTCTCTTCCCCCGAGTGTTCTTGTCCCTCCCTCCTTCCTCCTTTCCTCCCTCCTTCCTCCTTTCCTCCCTCCTTCTCTCTCACACTCTGAACATAATTAACATTAATAAATATGATCTACCTACCTCGTAATTCCGATTGCAACAACATTAATGTATTTGATGAGAAGCACCAAGTGGAGGCGTGAATGTAAACACAGCAACACGTAGAGTTGAGAATCATATGACTTGTCAAGTGGATTCTCAACCTTACACAGTGATCTATTTATCATAACGTGCTTGCTCACTGCAGAGGAGGCAACTTACATGTCTTAAATGAAGCTCTTGATTGAGAGAGAGATAGAGAGAGAGAGAAAGGGGGTAGGGGGGAATTTATCATTCACTTTAAGCTGAATCATTGATTCTCTCAACTTTTGCCTACAGTGATAATGCATAGGCATTTTTTTTAATAAATCTGGAGAATTTCACGGTAGATTTGCTTCGCATTACCTCTCATAAATTGCTCGTTCCTGTTACAGTCATCTATTTCTATACTGAAGATGTGTATTGTAAATGCTCTGACATTTACTTATTGTTGTTATTTTTACGGGCAAAAATGGATGTAATTTAATTTTCCCGTGTTTTGGGTTTTCTTCAAAATATTTCGTATGTACTCGAAAAAGATGTAGGAAGATGGTAGACAGTAACCGTCCAGGGAGGCAGTACCTTCCTGTCTTGTGTCAAGCACACACACACACACACACACACACACACACACACACACACACACACACACACACACACACACACACACACACACACACACACACACACACACACACACACACACACACACACACACACACACACACACACACACACACACACACACACACACACACATCGATTATCTGTTTAGTAGTTATTTTTAAGTTCCACCTGAGAGGCTGGTTTATCGTGCACCCTCGTGCTCATCCTGTCAGTAACAGCGCAAAAAAAATGTGTGATCACAGATTTTTATTAGATCCACAGTGGACGTAGTAACATCATTATAAATACTACCCTTATCATATTTTACAATTACTTCACATCACAATGAAATATGGAGATATAATCTCCAGAAACTTTAAGTGTCTTATTATCACTAAAAGAACATTGGTTATTATTGGGTTATAATCTAATCAAACAATATTTATCCATCCTATGTAAAAACTGGCTATAATCTCGAGGATTCATGTATCTCATTATTAACACCAAGGTGATTGTCATTTCCTATAAGGGTTGCTTGGACGTGTCTGTGAAAGGTTGGATGTTTGGACACTGTACAATGTTATAGGTGTTTGTCTCTGTCCACACACAACCATCAACAACCATCTAGGAAGGTGCCAACTGACTGTCGCGTGAGTGCGAAATACACACACACACACACACACACACACACACACACACACACACACACCCACCCACACCCACACCCACACCCACACCCACACCCACACCCACACACACACACACACACACACACACACACACACACACACACACACACCAGGCACTATTATTATTGTTAGGTAAGACACATATGCAACAGTTAGGTATCTTTATTTTGAAACGTTTCGCCTACACAGTAGGCTTCTTCAGTCGAGTACAGAAAAGTTGATAGAAGCAGAAGAGACTTGAAGACGATGTAATCAGTCCATCACCCTTAAAGATTTGAGGTGGTCAGTCCCTCAGTCTGGAGAAAAGCAGTGTTCCGAAGTCTGAAACAATATCTATTATTATTATAATCAAGGGGGAAGCGCTAAACCCGGAGGATTATACAGCGCCTGGAGGGGGGATGTGGAAGGCATTCAGGCTTAATTCGGGGAACTGGAGCACAGATCCAATTCCCTAAATCAAGAGCCCCTCACCAACATCAAGGAACCTTCCTTGAGGGGACACCAGGCACTAGGTTGGTATAAAACAATCATCCGGAGTTACTACCCTCCTGCAATATGACTCTGCAACGAAGGCATTTTAAATGTTCAACACTCGAGGAAGACTACTGATATTTTCTTTTTCTTGAATTTGCAAAGTATATTTTACAACCTTATGTTTACATTCAGAATATACTTCACTCTCTGTGTGTTTCCGAATAGTTTCTATTCAGCTTTCTTTCAGATTTAGGAGGCCTGGACTGAGACCGGGCCGCGGGGACAATGATCCATGGAACCCATTAACAGACCCAACAGGAATAACATCTCAACTTCATGCAAACTCCAACGCTCCCGATTCACATTCGGGCCAAAACACTGACATTCATGCATACACCCGCAAGGAATAAACCAAACTAAGTCATTCGAAAAGGAAAGAAAAACCATTTACTTCCAAATCTCTTTTCTCAGATATAAAAAATGAGAGAGAAAGGATCCTTTGCTCGCAAAGTCCAGCAGGAAAGAGAGGGTATAGAAAGCCATATTGTGGCAATCTTTTTCTTCCAAGGGGAAGCCAGGTCGTAGAGGCGGCGAACTCCTGCTCAACTCCTGTTGGAGACGCTGAAGGTATGTCAACTAAAAGCCTCATAAATTTCTCGATGAGGTCGCCCCCTTCGGTAACAGATCTGTTTAGATGGCGTCTCGGGGAGGGAGAGACTAAACGTGAGTAGCCGCCAAGTTGCTTTGGGGTTCACGAGGCAGAATTTTTTAGTACAAGTTGAGATGTAATTGTCGAAGTTGGGGCGTTAGCGAGCATTGTCGTGCGCCTTCAGAACTGCCTGCTGGGAGATGGGAGATGTGGCCTGTAGGTAGGTAGGGAGAGGGAGAGAGAGAGAGAGAGAGAGAGAGAGAGAGAGAGAGAGAGAGAGAGAGAGAGAGAGAGAGAGAGAGAGAGAGAGAGAGAAACAGACAGACAGACACAGACAGATAGACAGACAGACAGACAGAGGCAGAGACAGAGTCTGGCACGAATATTATAGAGATCAAGCCAAGGGAAATTACGTTACGTGTATGTTTTAGCAGCTTTGGTAAGTGAAGTCAGAGAGGCAAGCTAGAGAGATAACGTTGCTTAAGAGGGAGGATGGGTTAGAGAGATAAGATGAGTTATACTAGAAGGTACCTCTGGACTCTTGTCGTAAAACGTATTAACATCCATGCTAGAAGAGAGTTTGTCTATACTAAAGAAGATATTTAGGATATGTTAGATTGGCGTTTTTTTGCTTCCAGAGAATAAACGCTTTGAAAGAGCAAAACAGATCATCCTGGAGACTAAGTGAGAAGCATGTTTATCATCCTGGTATGAACGTTTTAAAGGCACACTGTCTTGAGTAATATATCTGAGTAATATATTTGAGGAATACTGCGCTATATGTAACTGTGGAGACTATAACACTTCTCTAAGATACAGTACTCGAGAAACGTGTATAATTCATCCCAAGAAACCTACATAGGAGACTCTGTTCTTGTCCAACATATTCATGTTTGAGCTAAATCTTCGAGAAAAATATTGTGGTATGATCACACATACATAGCACCTGGCGGGGTCAGGAGCTATGAATCGACTCCTGCAACCACATGTAGACGAGAGCACACACACACACGCAGTTAAAAACCCTGATAAGTCATAGGGATGTTAGGAAGTATTTCTTTAGCCTTAGAGTTGTCAGGAAGTAGAATAATCCGGAGAGTGAAGTAGTGGAAGTAGGACCCATACATAGCTTTAAGAAGAGGTATGATAAGGCTCTTGGAGCGGGGATAGAGTGACTTAGTATCAACCAGCGAAGAGGCGGGGCCAGGAGCTGTGAATCGACCCCTGCAACCATATATATGTGAATACACACACACACACACACACACACACACACACACACACGCACACACACACACACACACACACACACACACACACACGCACACACACACACACACGCACACACACACACACACACACACACACACACACACACACACACACACACACACACACACACACACACACACACACACACACACACACACACAAGCGAACAGATCTGAGGTAAATTTCAGAACCTAACAAAAACACTCCGTCAGTATTTAGCTTCAAGAAAACAAGAACACAACACTACGGTAGGCCTACTGGTCATTTAGGCTGATGGTGACGGTAAAAATAATGTATAAGAGAGACACATCCATAAAGCTAGATGATGTTTCGCCAACCCGAAGCTTTATCAGTTCGGTACTAACAGAAAAATTGTGAAATTGGTTTGATTAATCTGCTGGTGAGCGAAACGTTTCCCTTAATAAAGTTATCTAGCGTTTGACGAACACTTTTTTTTTTTATACATTTGTCTGTGTTATATTCCTTGTTTAAAACAGTGAAGAAATGTATCAAAGTCGCCGCCAGAGCAGAGATGTGCCAACATTTGGCACCAAATATCAAAGTTTCGTCGCCGTAATATATATTATCGTTTCATTTGTGCGACTCTGTTATCCTCAGTTGATTTCCGATGATTTTTCTTCCACTTTAACGCAGCTGTTGGAGTGGGTGTGAACACACACACACACACACACACACACACACACACACACACACACACTCAAACACACATCAGAGTTATTCACGTGTATTTTTTTCTGCGACTTCACAAGAGGGAGCTTGTGTTTATTAGCTGGTGACCCATCTCACCCGTTTTATTGTAAGTGGCTGACTTCTTAGGTCCATTAGTAAGCATAGCGACGACGTGTTGAGGCTTGACTCTCCTTTAAAGAAAAGGAGAGGAGTCTCGTGGCGTTCCCGGTCTCGTTTGAGTGAGTATGATGAACCTCGTTCACGTAACTAGCGCTTGAGCGAGTTACCAGCCACGACAAATTGCTCAAGTAAGATTTTCTACCTCTCTGGTCTTCAGTATTATACTGATAAAGCCACTGGCTGGCGAAACATCTACGGGATTAAGATACCAAGATGTTGTACATGTGTCTACCTCACCATCAGTATTATACACCATTGATATACACGCTTTTCTCTGAGCTATTAAGGTAAGAAATACCTTTTTGTAAAATATACGTTATACGAAGATCGGAGAAAAGCTTGTACAATATATATTATACAGTGAGGCGTTCCTCACATTAACCCAGGGGTCACTGTCCGGAAATCGCATTAAAACGCCTGAATGAATACCATCTTATTGAAGAGTCGAGGTTGAGTTCTTTATGGTCCGATCTGTTCGGGGGTTCAGATCGAGCGTGAACGCCGTCGCGCAACGCCACAATCACACACTCGTTAAATCCTTATGCTTTGATGTTGACTATGAACGCTAGCATCCAAAGAGGCGTTGGGGAAAGAAACAGAGTGTCATAAGCACAGGACTCGATGCGGTGTGTTGAGGAGATGAAAAAAGAGAAAACCAGATGCTGTTGTGTCATCTGCTCCGGATTATTTCTAAGGCTGATTCAGGAGTATTTATTCAGGGATGGTGTCTGCATCTTAAAGTCACAGTTGTTGCTGCTAAATGTGAATGATGGCAACGCTTTTTTCTCTAGTTTAATATCATGTAGGCTAATTAAACGCTTAAGTTTAGTGCCCCCTGGAGGGAAATGTACACTAAGAGGAATTATTCAATGCATATACTTTCAAAGGTGCCACTCTCAGTGTGTTTACACACGAACCTTGGAACAAGGTACGCTTTACCATTCTCACCACACTGGACCAATACCTTGGCGCCTAGCTCACGCTAGACGTTGATCCATGGCAGCCAGCTTTCAGGGAGAAGGCTGAGATGAAAAGCTGTAAGTCTTCTATATATATATATATATATATATATATATATATATATATATATATATATATATATATATATATATATATATATATATATATATATATATATATATCTAGAACACATGTATATATTTCTCTCTGTGTATTGAACACAAGGAAATGTGAATACCTCTCAGTGTGTGTGTATATACTGTGTGTGTACATATGACCCATGTACAGTGTGTGTATATAGACGAAAAATGTACATTTCTCATGGTATATACACCGAGACTTTAAACCCTGTTTACTTAATTAAAGGTGATTTTGATGCTACAACACACTTGAGCTGCCAGCTTAATAACTCATTTGCATTCGATAACCTTAAAAACCAACAAACTAATTACTTGTAAATGGCCTCAGAGTGAGTTGTGTTTAAGAGCTGCTCCCAGAGAGTAAAATTAATCGCAAAATAATCCAAAATTAATCGCCTATCTCTCAAGATATATCTTGGAATTGATAATTTTTTTAATTATTTTTGTTGAGCTAATCTAAACATTGCAGTCAAGGGCGATATTTAAGAGTCGCTTTAGTTTAATATAATTAACAATTAAGTCAATAAACTAATGTTAAACTAACATTCAAGCCCTTACGCCTCTTCTCTCCCCACAGACACCAGTATATCGTGTACGTTTTGAACCGCAGCCCAGCACATTAACATAACAAACACAGACCTTTTTGCGACGTTAATATCTGAAAACCGCTTGCCGCCAGACAGGTAATATTGCCTGCACATGTTGGACGCTCAAAGCACTCGCCCGCGAAGCTAAATGAGTCTAGCAAACGAGACTGCAGACAGGTAGGTGGGGAGAGAGTGAGGGAAAGAGAGAGAAAGAGAGAGGGAGAGTAGACAGGAATAGATAGAAGACAGAGAGAAAGAGAGGGAGAGTAGACAGGGATAGATAGAGGAGAGGGAGAGTAGACAGGAATGGACAGAGGAGAGAGAAAGTAGACAGGGATAGATAGAAGAGAGAGAGAGAGAGAGAGAGAGAGAGAGAGAGAGAGAGAGAGAGAGAGAGAGAGAGAGAGAGAGAGAGGTTGAAAATTTCAGAAAATTTAAGGATATCCATAATCCTGTGGTATATGTGGATACAAGCCTGGAGCTACAGGAGGAAGGTTCAGAAGTCCTACCTCAGGGACTCCTGTCCAAAGATCAAGACTGCCCTCTTGGGCTGTGTTGTAAAGTTGCAGCTAAGATAATCCATCACAGGGAAGCACTTCATGAGCTCCTCAAATCATTAGATAACCTACAAGCTATTGTAGAAGGCCAGTGCAAGCCTACATCAAGTGACGCAAGTTGCTCAGCTGATGGTGACACTATTGACAAAGACTGGAAGTCCCACACTGAGCTTAACTCAGGGGTAAACATCTGGTGGAATTCTGTCATCGCTAAGGTCCCACAGACTGACAGAGTTCAAAACACTACCTTTGGGAATTCTAACACAATTCCTCTGACCACCACAGAGGGAACAAATCCTCTTCCCAGCAACGTGGGAAGCCTTGGATCTGTTAATTCTCCTACACCTGACATCTCTGCTTCAGCCACTGCCAGTCTACTTGACAGTGCACATACCAGAATCTGGTAGTAGTGCTTCGACAGCAAGCTCTGAGCCAGGAGTTTCTCCACCAGAGAACGGTGCAGTTAGTGATCAGGGAACTATCACTGCACCTGATCACCTGCTACGCCGAAGTACGAACAGCAGGGACACATCTGTCAGAACTGGTAGAGGGCGGGGTAGAGGACGTGGAGGAGGACGTGGTGGAGGAAGACATCTACAGCCGTCTCACCCTCCACTAACACAGTTCCAGCGGCAGAATCCGAGGACAAATCTGCGAAACACAGGAGGTACAACAAATCCTAGTCCACCCTCCCAGGCACCTAGGCTGTGCTCTCGCTGTCACCGGAAGGGGCACTCTGCCAACAACTGCCTGCGAGATACCAGGTGTAACTACTGCTACAAGAAAGGACATAAGGAGGACCAGTGTCGGAAGAAAAAGGAACTTGACAGACAGGGCCACCTGTTTAGAGACCTGTTCTCAGAACAAACCAGCAGGATCTCTGAATTGGTAAACACTCTCACACGTCACCCACTTAGCTACTCCTATCCCAGCCCATCAGGTGGGATTGGGCCTTATACAAGACCACAGACCTACATCCCTGCAGCTGCCTCAGTACCCTACCTCTCTCAAGGGCAGGCACCTTACATTCCCTACACACCCACCACCTCAAGCTGACCACTTCATCATGAGGAGCCAGTCTATCAGCATCCTGTCGGCCAACATTAGAGGTTTCATTACTAATGTTGGAGAGCTCACACATAGCTTTGTGAACACTCGACGTCCCGACATGATAGCTGTTGTTGAAACATTTTTGGATGACAGGACTCCAGAAAATTTTGCAAGAATTGCTGGCTACACCTCATGGATGAGAAGAGACAGGCAAGGGCAAGGAGGTGGTGTTGCTGTGTGCTTCTCTAAAAGTGTTCATGCCCAGCACATAGATGTTGCCACCCCTACACATCTTGAAATGATGTTCTTCAAGCTCTGTATAAACACTAGTACCTCTGTACTAGCATGTGCAATGTACAGACCTCAGTGGCAACATGCAGACCCTATCAACTTCCTAATGGAAAATATTGACTCCCTTCTGCTACAACACAACTGTCAACATATTATAATTGTTGGTGACCTCAACCAGCACCTTATACAGAGGGACTTTGATGACCTTCTTGCAGTGTTTGACATGAGAAACTTTGTTGATTTCCCTACTCATATCTCTGGCTCCTCCCTTGACCCAGTAGTGAGTGATCTGGCAGAAGGCATAGTCACTTGTCAACCCCTCGGCTACGTTGGATCGTCTGACCACAAGGCTGTTTTTACCACACTTAAGATCCCAACAGAACGAGGTGAGGAGTCCACACGCACAACCTGGCTATGGGAAAGAGGTAATTGGCCAGCCCTTTGCTCTGAGCTCGCCACCACCGACTGGAATGCTCTTCTCCAGGGGGATGTTGACAACCAAGTGAAAGCCTTCACTGGACACATCCTTAATCTGCAACAAGAACACATTCCTCACCGGCAATATGTGACAAAGCCTACAGATCAGCCTTGGTTTGGCTTTCGTTGTAGAGAGGCTGCTACTGCTAAGTACAAAGCATGGCGAAGGTATAAGAGACATCCTACCACCTATAACAGGAACTTGCACATGCAAGCCTGTAGGCATATGGGTGATGTTCAAAAGTGGGCCATTACTAAATGGGAGGTGGACACTAAAAGAAAGTTAGCATCAGGTAGGGTAGGCTCCAAAACCTGGTGGTCCCTGGTCAAGGACAGACAAGGTTATCTGCCTGATGAACTTATTCCACCTCTAAATCGACAGGATGGGACCACCTCTACTAGTAGTCAAGAGAAGGCGGACCTCTTTGCTGAACACTTTGCTACCAAAATGCAAGTTCCTGATCCAGCAAGGGACCCTCCTTGGCTAGCTGCAAGAACTGTGTCAAAACTGTCAGTGGTGACAATAAGGCAGGAGGAGGTGCATTTCCTTCTTAAATCACTTGACCAAGAAAAGGCTGTGGGCCCAGACAAGTTGAGCCCAAGATTGTTGAGAAGATGTGCAGACCAGCTAGCAGCACCTCTAACTCGCATCTTTCAGCACTGCCTAGTACAGTGTAAATGGCCCTCTCCATGGAAAGAGGCAAATGTAGTCCCTGTTCACAAAAAGAAGAGCAGAGCAGAAATCAGCAACTACAGACCAGTGTCACTCCTGTCAATCACTGGTAAGATCCTTGAGACAATAATCTCAAGACAAATGACAGATTTTTTTGACTACCACTCACTACTTTGTGATCGTCAATATGGCTTCAGGAAAGGTTACTCTGCTGCTGATCTGTTGTTAAACCTCTCCACTAAGTGGCACCAGTCACTGGATGAATCCAAAGTCAGCTGTGTGGTAGCACTGGACATTGCTGGCGCTTTCGACCGGGTGTGGCACCAGGGCCTCTTAGCAAAACTTCAAGCACTGGGAATTGCAGGCTCTACGCTATGTCTCCTCAGTGATTACCTTCATGGTAGATCTCTAAGTGTAGTCCTCAATGGAACGGAATCAGCAAGGCATCCTATTGGGGCAAGCGTTCCACAAGGAAGTGTGCTGGGTCCACTGTTATGGAATGTCTACTTCAACGACCTTCTTCATCTCATCCCAGAATCACATGCATATGCAGACGACTGTACACTGACATTCACTTATCCAAGAGAAGAAATGCCAGCTGCTCTAAGCTACATCAATCACCAGCTGAGAGCTATATCAGCTTGGGGAAATAGATGGCAAGTAACATTTGCACCTGAAAAAACGCAAATGATGTTCGTCTCTAGGCACCATGATGGTAATGCTGGCGCAGTAGTAAGGATGAATGGGACGATGTTGGCACCTGGAGAAGAAGTTGATATCCTTGGGGTGAAATTTGACTCCAAACTAACCATGAAGAACCATGTTGTAAATCTTGCAAACAAGGCAGCCAGGAAGCTTACAGCACTTCGCCGTATCTCGCATCTGCTTGACAGTAGGGGTTGCAAGATCCTGTACGAGGCACAAGTACGCTCACACCTTGAGTATGCTCCACTTTCTTGGTTTGCCTGCCCCCCCTCTCATCTGCGACTGCTTGACAGAGTAGAGAACAGAGCAAGACGTCTCATCTCTCGCCTGGACCCATCCTGGATAGATCTGTCATTTCAGCAGAGCCTTCAACATAGGAGGGATGTGGGTGGCCTTACTGTTATGTACAAGGCCAATATTGTCAAAATACCACACTTGGATCCACTTCGAGGACAGCGTGAAACAAGCTTTTATGCCACAAGACGGGCAGAAAGCAGCAACTTCACTCTGGCTGTACCCTTCTCCAGAACATCACTCCATCTGAGATCATACATACCCAGGATGACTCGAGTATGGAACACATTCGTACAGCATAATGATGTCAACGAGATAACGTCAGTTGATCAAATGAAAATGCTGGCCCACAGATGGCTCCAACTTCATCCTGTTCCCTACTTGTATGTCTCATAACAAAAATGCTTTCAAATGAGCTGATGTAGGTAACAGCTCTTAGCTTGCCAATAAAGTTAGGAATCCTTAACCTGTAAATAGCTGTCAATAAAGCTAGGGATCCTTAACCTTGTCAAACCCTGTGTAAAAAAAAAAAAAAAAAAAAAAAAAAAAAGAGAGAGAGAGAGAGAGAGAGAGAGAGAGAGAGAGAGAGAGAGAGAGAGAGAGAGAGAGAGAGAGAGAGAGAGAGAGAGAGAGGGAGAGAGTGGGGAAGAGTGATATGCTGTATAGGCAGAGAGATAGATGTAAGGAAAGAGAAGAGATAGAAATTAGAGAATAAATAGAGGCACAGAGACATACACGGGATATATAAGTGAAAGACAAACACAGTAATGATTCAAAAGATTAATGATAAGATGACACAGTTTTTAATATGTTACAATTTAATAATAATAATAATAATAATAATAATAATAATAATAATAATAATAATAATAACAATAATAATAATAATAATAATAATAATAATAATAATAATAATAATAATAATATCAGTAGTAATAACAATAGTTATAGTAGCAGTAAATGGTACAATAATATATATATATATATATATATATATATATATATATATATATATATATATATATATATATATATATATATATATATATATATATATATATATATATATATATATATATATATATATATATATATATATATATGAACTCTAAGTTGTAATAAACAACTGATGACGAGTAAAAGAAGGGTGGACGAGAGCTCGAACCGCGGTCCGTAAATTGAGAGTCCGACGCCAACGCTCTACCGTCTCTAGGCTGACCCACCCTCGCACGACATCAGATAAATATTAATCCTCTTCCTCTGAAGATATGTGAACCAGTGCAGTGATTAACCCATGGACCCGAGTAAGGGCAAAATTACTCTCCTCTGGTATTGTATTGGTAACTTTACAACAAGTGGATTTTGGGAGGGTGGGGGGGTGATAACCACATTTTAGTTCTGGTATTGTTTTACGAAGAAAAATGCGTCTTACCAAAAAATGATGATTGAACATTTTTCCCGTCCTGATTATTTCCCTAAAAATTGATTTAAACAATTCGACAAAGTTAGACAAAAATGCGCTAAATTTAGAAAGATCTTAATTCGACTGGATAAGAGCAAGCTAACATCTGTTACGTTAAATTTAGCAAAGTTAGCTAAGCCAGCAAATTTAACTTTGGTTTTAAAATAACAAATCGCAGACAGTTTTAATTGACAAAACTGTATCTGTCGCTATTAAATGAAGGAACATGGAAATTCAAGTCAGACATAAACATCTTTGTTGAGCGTGAAATCCAAAGTGTGTTTCAAGTGAGCCAATACGTCTGTCAGTGGGGCCGTAACGACCTTAATTAAGACGTTAATTAAGACGTCGAGGTATTCCGTGGCCCGTGCCAAGAGGGAGGGATAAGGAACGTGAGGGGAGGTAGGGAACGTGAAGGAAGAGGGTACGTGAAGGAAGAGGAACATGAAGGAAGAGGAATGTGAAGGAAGGGGAATGTGAAGGAAGAGGAACGTGAAGAAAAAGGAACGTGAAGGAAGAGGGTACGTGAAGGAAGAGGAACTTGAAGGAAGAGGAACGTGAAGGAAGGGGAACGTGAAGGAAGAGGGAACGTGAAGGATGAGGAAATGTGAAGGAAGAGGGAACATGAAGGAAGAGGGAACGTGAAGAAAGAGGAAACATGAAGGAAGATAGAACATAAAGGAAGAGGGAACATGAAGGAAGAGGGAACATGAAGGAAGAGGGAACATGAAGGAAGAGGGAACATGAAGGAAGAGGGAACATGAAGGAAGAGGGAACATGAAGGAAGAGGGAACATGAAGGAAGAGGGAACATGAAGGAAGAGGGAACATGAAGGAAGAGGGAACATGAAGGAAGAGGGAACATGAAGGAAGAGGGAACATGAAGGAAGAGGGAACATGAAGGAAGAGGGAACAAGAAGGAAGAGGGAACATGAAGGAAGAGGGAACATGAAGGAAGAGGGAACATGAAGGAAGAGGGAACATGAAGGAAGAGGGAACAAGAAGGAAGAGGGAACATGAAGGAAGAGGGAACATGAAGGAAGAGGGAAAATGAAGGAAGAGGGAACATGAAGGAAGAGGGAACATGAAGGAAGAGGGAACATGAAGGAAGAGGGAACATGAAGGAAGAGGGAACATGAAGGAAGAGGGAACATGAAGGAAGAGGGAACATGAAGGAAGAGGGAACGTGAAGGAAGAGGGAACATGAAGGAAGAGGGAACGTGAAGGAAGAGGGAACGTGAAGGAAGAGGGAACGTGAAGGAAGAGGGAACATGAAGGAAGAGGGAACATGAAGGAAGAGGGAACATGAAGGAGGAGGGAACATGAAGGAAGAGGGAACATGAAGGAAGAGGGAACATGAAGGAAGAGGGAACATGAAGGAAGAGGGAACATGAAGGAAGAGGGAACATGAAGGAAGAGGAAACATGAAGGAAGAGGGAACATGAAGGAAGAGGGAACATGAAGGAAGAGGGAACAAGAAGGAAGAGGAAACATGAAGGAAGAGGGAACATGAAGGAAGAGGGAACATGAAGGAAGAGGGAACATGAAGGAAGAGGGAACATGAAGGAAGAGGGAACATGAAGGAAGAGGGAACATGAAGGAAGAGGGAACATGAAGGAAGAGGGAACATGAAGGAAGAGGGAACGTGAAGGAAGAGGGAACATGAAGGAAGAGGGAACGTGAAGGAAGAGGGAACGTGAAGGAAGAGGGAACGTGAAGGAAGAGGGAACATGAAGGAAGAGGGAACATGAAGGAAGAGGGAACATGAAGGAAGAGGGAACATGAAGGAAGAGGGAACATGAAGGAAGAGGGAACATAAAGGAAGAGGGAACATGAAGGAAGAGGGAACATGAAGGAAGAGGGAACATGAAGGAAGAGGGAACATGAAGGAAGAGGGAACATGAAGGAAGAGGGAACATGAAGGAAGAGGGAACATGAAGGAAGAGGGAACATGAAGAAAGAGGGAACATGAAGGAAGAGGGAACATGAAGGAAGAGGGAACATGAAGGAAGAGGGAACATGAAGGAAGAGGGAACATGAAGGAAGAGGGAACATGAAGGAAGAGGGAACATGAAGGAAGAGGGAACATGAAGGAAGAGGGAACATGAAGGAAGAGGGAACATGAAGGAAGAGGGAACGTGAAGGAAGAGGGAACATGAAGGAAGAGGGAACATGAAGGAAGAGGGAACGTGAAGGAAGAGGGAACATGAAGGAAGAGGGAACATGAAGGAAGAGGGAACATGAAGGAAGAGGGAACATGAAGGAAGAGGGAACATGAAGGAAGAGGGAACCTGAAGGAAGAGGGAACATGAAGGAAGAGGGAACATGAAGGAAGAGGGAACATGAAGGAAGAGGGAACATGAAGGAAGAGGGAACATGAAGGAAGAGGGAACATGAAGGAAGAGGGAACATGAAGGAAGAGGGAACATGAAGGAAGAGGGAACATGAAGGAAGAGGGAACATGAAGGAAGAGGGAACATGAAGGAAGAGGGAACATGAAGGAAGAGGGAACATGAAGGAAGAGGGAACATGAAGGAAGAGGGAACATGAAGGAAGAGGGAACATGAAGGAAGAGGGAACATGAAGGAAGAGGGAACATGAAGGAAGAGGGAACATGAAGGAAGAGGGAACATGAAGGAAGAGGGAACATGAAGGAAGAGGGAACGTGAAGGAAGAGGGAACATGAAGGAAGAGGGAACGTGAAGGAAGAGGGAACGTGAAGGAAGAGGGAACGTGAAGGAAGAGGGAACATGAAGGAAGAGGGAACATGAAGGAAGAGGGAACATGAAGGAAGAGGGAACATGAAGGAAGAGGGAACGTGAAGGAAGAGGGAACGTGAAGGAAGAGGGAACGTGAAGGAAGAGGGAACATGAAGGAAGAGGGAACATGAAGGAAGAGGGAACATGAAGGAAAGAATAATAACAGAGGAATAAAAAATAATCTCACTACAGTGGCTGTAGCCATTCACGATTCTCTTGATCCAAGGAGTTGGAGCCGCCCTTCCCCATCCTCGGAGCAAACCTGATTACCTCCCATTCCCCGGGCGCTGTGACCTCTGCGGGTTTAGCGCTTTCCCAAGAATTTAAAAATAATTACCCATCATCGATGTGAACTGCAGAGCTTTATAAAGTCACGTGCCAGTCTGTGTAGAGCTTTACCAAGTCATGTATCGCTTTGTATAGAGCTTTACCAAGTTATGTATCACTCTGTATAGAGCTTTACCAAGTCATGTATCGCTTTGTATAGAGCTTTACCAAGTTATGTATCACTCTGTATAGAGCTTTACCAAGTTATGTATCACTCTGTATAGAGCTTTACCAAGTCATGTATCGCTTTGTATAGAGCTTTACCAAGTTATGTATCACTCAGTATAGAGCTTTACCAAGTTATGTATCACTCTGTATAGAGCTTTACCAAGTCATGTATCGCTTTGTATAGAGCTTTACCAAGTTATGTATCACTCTGTATAGAGCTTTACCAAGTTATGTATCACTCTGTATAGAGCTTTACCAAGTCATGTATCGCTTTGTATAGAGCTTTACCAAGTTATGTATCGCTTTGTATAGAGCTTTACCAAGTCACGTTTCACTCTGTATAGAGCTTTACCAAGTCATGTATCGCTTTGTATAGAGCTTTACCAAGTTATGTATCACTCTGTATAGAGCTTTACCAAGTCATGTATCGCTTTGTATAGAGCTTTACCAAGTTATGTATCACTCTGTATAGAGCTTTACCAAGTCATGTATCGCTTTGTATAGAGCTTTACCAAGTTATGTATCACTCTGTATAGAGCTTTAGAAAGTTATGTATCACTCTGTATAGAGCTTTACCAAGTCATGTATCGCTTTGTATAGAGCTTTACCAAGTTATGTATCACTCTGTATAGAGCTTTAGAAAGTTATGTATCGCTCTGTATAGAGCTTTACAAAGTTATGTATCGCTCTGTATAGAGCTTTACCAAGTCATGTATCGCTTTGTATAGAGCTTTACCAAGTTATGTATCACTCTGTATAGAGCTTTAGAAAGTTATGTATCACTCTGTATAGAGCTTTACCAAGTCATGTATCGCTTTGTATAGAGCTTTACCAAGTTATGTATCACTCTGTATAGAGCTTTAGAAAGTTATGTATCGCTCTGTATAGAGCTTTACAAAGTTATGTATCGCTCTGTATAGAGCTTTACCAAGTTATGTATCACTCTGTATAGAGCTTTACCAAGTTATGTATCACTCTGTATAGAGCTTTACAAAGTTATGTATCGCTCTGTATAGAGCTTTACCAAGTTATGTATCACTCTGTATAGAGCTTTACCAAGTTATGTATCACTCTGTATAGAGCTTTACAAAGTTATGTATCGCTCTGTATAGAGCTTTACAAAGTTATGTATCACTCTGTATAGAGCTTTACCAAGTTATGTATCACTCTGTATAGAGCTTTACAAAGTTATGTATCACTCTGTATAGAGCTTTACCAAGTTATGTATCACTCTGTATAGAGCTTTACAAAGTTATGTATCACTCTGTATAGAGCTTTACCAAGTTATGTATCACTCTGTATAGAGCTTTACAAAGTTATGTATCACTCTGTATAGAGCTTTACAAAGTTATGTATCACTCTGTATAGAGCTTTACCAAGTTATGTATCACTCTGTATAGAGCTTTACAAAGTTATGTATCACTCTGTATAGAGCTTTACCAAGTTATGTATCACTCTGTATAGAGCTTTACAAAGTTATGTATCGCTCTGTATAGAGCTTTACAAAGTTATGTATCACTCTGTATAGAGCTTTACCAAGTTATGTATCACTCTGTATAGAGCTTTACAAAGTTATGTATCACTCTGTATAGAGCTTTACCAAGTTATGTATCGCTCTGTATAGAGCTTTACAAAGTTATGTATCGCTCTGTATAGAGCTTTACAAAGTTATGTATCACTCTGTATAGAGCTTTACCAAGTTATGTATCACTCTGTATAGAGCTTTACCAAGTTATGTATCACTCTGTATAGAGCTTTACCAAGTTATGTATCGCTCTGTATAGAGCTTTACCAAGTCATGTATCGCTCTGTATAGATTTACCAAGTTATGTATCACTCTGTATAGAGCTTTACCAAGTTATGTATCACTCTGTATAGAGCTTTACCAAGTTATGTATCACTCTGTATAGAGCTTTACCAAGTTATGTATCGCTCTGTATAGAGCTTTACCAAGTCATGTATCACTTTGTATAGAGCTTTACCAAGTCATGTATCGCTTTGTATAGAGCTTTACCAAGTCATGTATTGCCCTGTATAGAGCTTTACCAAGTCATGTATCGCTTTGTATAGAGCTTTACCAAGTCATGTATCGCTTTGTATAGAGCTTTACCAAGTTATGTATCACTCTGTATAGAGCTTTACCAAGTCATGTATCGCTTTGTATAGAGCTTTACCAAGTCATGTATCGCTTTGTATAGAGCTTTACCAAGTCACGTTTCACTCTGTGTGGATTTTTATCAAGTCCTATTTCCTCTGTTTACAGCTTTATCAACTTATGTTTCGCTCTGTGTAGAGCTTTATCAAGTCACTTTTCACTCCGTCTAGAGCTTTATCAGGTGCCGAACGGGACATTGTTCCATTATTACCTTTTACTGTGTGTGTGTGTGTGTGTGTGTGTGTGTGTGTGTGTGTGTGTGTGTGTGTGTGTGTGTGTGTGTGTGTGTGTGTGTTTGTGTGTGAATTTACTCGCCTATTTGTAGTTGCAGGGGTCGATTCACAGCTCCTGGCCTAGCCTCTTCGCTGGTTGCCACTAGGTCCACTCTGCTCCATGAGCTTTATCGCACCTCTTCTTAAATCTGTGTATGAATCCTGCCTCCACTACACCACTCTCCAGATTGTTTCACTTCCTGACAACTCTATGACTGAAGAAATGCTTCCTAACATACCTGTGACTCAACTGAGTTGTCAATTTCCAGTTGTGACCCCTTGTTGCTGTGTCCCATCTCTGATTTGTATATGTATGTGTGTGTATGTTCTCTTCTATATGTGGTTGCAGGGGTCGAGTCACAGCTCCTCTGTGTGTGTGTTTGTGAGTGCCGTAATGGTGTGATTCATTATGCTGTATCAGCTCCAGGCGTCAGGCAGAGTGGGTGGAGGTCCTGAGCGCCGCCTCCACAAGGAAGTGTGTGTTTGGAACCCTCGAGAAGGATTGATACAACTGCGATACTCACTGTGTACACACAGCAAGATGGGGCTCCCACACGCACCACTGTTGGCCCACGTCACTCATACCCCAACCCACACCACGGTCATTAGGGCTAACCGGGAGGCTAGATGGCCCTAGAGTAGGGCAGTTAGGGCCGCTGAGGAGGGCTGAGGAGGGTAGTTACAGGGGGTTGAGTAGACAGTTGAAGCGATGGAGTGGACTGTGGACGACAGTTAGTGATTTGAGGAGGGTAATACCGACAGTGGGGGATTGACTACGGTGCATTAAGGACTAAGAAGAAAACGTTTAAAGGTCAAGAAAAGAGGTGGCAAGGCAGTCTTAGTGACGTGAATAATATTTGCGGTGTCGAACAGCGATGAGTCAGGATCGTAGGAACTTCCAGCAGAGTGTTGGGAAAGACAGCGGAAAAGCCATGTGATTTAGGAGAGAAACAGTGATTTGAGCTCGGGGAGAGCACAGTGAGACAAGCTTCGTTAGAGCTGAGGAGCTCCTGGACCAGCTGGACTCGATCTACCCTCTCGTTCCTTCGATCCAGCCTTATTATCTCCCTTTCCTAGGCGCGTTATGTCTCCCCCCTCGCACGGGTTTAGCGCTTTCCCATCTCCGGAGACAGTGACACAAGCGCATTATCATATTCATTGGGCAGCACTAAATCCGCAAGAGTCATGCAGCTCCTGGATAATGAGAGGGTAATCAAGCTTGATTCGAGTAAGGAGAGAAACTCTCATTCCTTGGATCAACAACCCATCACCAGTATTAAGACCCCTTCGACCCCTTTCAAAAGTCAGAGAAGCATACCTGGAGTCTATCTAGAGTCTATTTGCGAGAGTTAACGCAATAGACCCCAGGCTGCCGACAGTGCCAGCCACACGCAGACCAATATATGCACCACAGCCTGGCTGATCAGGAACTGGCTAGAGGAACGTATAAAATTTTCCCCTTTTGAAGACAACCAGGAGTGGGTTTATCGGTAATTTCCTTGATGCATGACGAGAGAGAAAGAGTTTTGAAGAGTCTTGGTCCCCATACACTTACTGAGTTTCCTCTTAGTGTATTCATCGCATCCTGCTTTTTATTGGAGTGAGTTTAGTGTGCACACTCTTAACTTATCACCCCAGAATTTTCCAGGTTTAAATTATGTTGAAGCTTTCTCGCCTACGTTACAGTGAGTACAGTTCAGACTTCAGACGTTCTCAGTACTTCAGACTGAATTTATACGAGCAGTGAAGACTCTGAACAAAGCTGGAATGAATGCTGAGAATCAGCATCACATAGAAATAATAATAATAATAATAATAATAATAATAATAATAATTATTATTATTATTATTATTATTATTATCATTATTATTTTTATTATTTTTACTGAGACAGCCCCCCCCCCTACTCCTACGAGGCCCCCCTGTCCACCTGTCTATATCTGTTTGTATATTCAGATATTGCGTGAATATAATTAATTAATGTGCAACACGGTAATGAAGAGAAAATTAGGCTGATTGTGTACACACACGAACATGCAAAAAAAATGTACACTCACAAACGCACATACGCAGAAACGCATGCACACACACACACACACACACACACACACACACACACACACACACACACACACACACACACACACACACACACACACACGCACAGGCGGACAGAGACAGGATGTTCCAGAGATGGGACACTGTAGCGGCCAGCGAAGAGGCGGGGCCAGGAGCTGTGAATCGACCCTTGCAACCACAGCTAGGTGAATACACACATAGTTTTTAAAGTCAAATCACCCCAGTATCAGCCAGTTAAGAAACAGGACCGGGAGCTGAGACTCGAAATTTGCGACTACAAATGAGCACAAACGCACATACGCAAACGCTCACAGGTGAATACTACTGTGATTGGTCAGCTTCTCCTGCTTCCCGGCGAATAATTAGCCAATCAGCAAGCAGCGTTTATAGAGCCGTGTTTACACTGACTCACATAATGTTCCAGTATTGTGACCGAGGAATTCTTTAGAAAAACCTGAGTTATGTCGACGAGTGAGATACATGAAGACAAATACTCCAATATTTCATTCCCTTCTTACACGCAGACCTTAATCTTTAACAACAACAAAAAAAGAAATTTGTGCAGTAGTGTTTTATGGAAAAAAGATTTGGGAATAATTCAGCCCAGGCGTGAGACACACACACACACACAATGACGTGCTGTAAGTTTGCATGAATCCGGATTCTCAATCCGCCTTCACCTGGGAATATAAGAACGTATACAGTGGATATTTTCGTTACGCTACGAGATATGTACTCATCGTGCTTCTCCAGCAAGAGCTTTTTCAAACATACTGAAACGAACTAAAATTTAAATATTTTTATCTTATAGATTAACAGAAATATTTTTTTTTTCTATCGTAAATTACGGCATTTTTTAATTTCGCATTAAAAGCAGATTGCCAGTCCAAGGTAAATGTGACAAGATTAGAATAATATTATTTAGATTAGTCCTAACCATCAAATCTTATGATGACATAAATTGATTTATTGTTTATTTACAGAGAAATATATTCATTTCGTGATTGCTATTTTGTGAACAAAGGTTTTAAGTGCATATATATATATATATATATATATATATATATATATATATATATATATATATATATATATATATATATATATATATATATATATATATATATATACACTTAAAACCTTTGTTCACAAAATAACAACTGCGAGAAAATAGTAAACTTTCAACCACTTTCGTGATTTTTCACATTATCAAGGACTTGTAAAAGTAACAGAACGGTAGAAGACTTACAAGGCTGAGACATCACCTCACAGCCGTCCCATTATGATGCGGGCGGTAGTGTCAAGGACCTGTCACGCATACCTTAAACTCCCAAATTTTATTAATTATAAATTAATCTAATTTGTGTGACACTAGTATTGTAGTATTTTAGAATTCTTTAGAATTATATTTGCTAATAGATGTTGCAGTTTGTAACACACACACACACACACAAACACATACACACACACACACACACACACACACACACACACACACACACACACACACACACACACACACACACACACACACACACACACACACACACATTCAAAAATAGGCTAAGTGTCAATCGACAAGTGCCTCTGACTACTAGTAATTGCTATTACGTACACACAAACCCTTAGTGAAACTAGTAGCGATCAGCAAAGAGGCGGGGCCATGAGTTATGACTCGACCCATGCAATCACAAATAGGTGAGCACACACACACACACCCACACACACACGCACACACACACGCGCGCGCATCCTCGTATGCATTGTCTTTCCCCCCATGCTTCCTCACTACACCCACGCGTCACACCCACACCACACCCACACGTCACACCACCCACACTACGCCACCTCACACCACTCACACCACACCGACACCTCACACCACCCACACTACACCAAAATCTCACACTACCCACACCACACTCAAACCTCACACCACCCTCACCACACCCACATCTCACGCCCACATCTTTCTTCAAAAGTTTGCTCTCCTTCTACCCACATACTTGTCGTGTGTGTTGTCGTCATCAATCGTCTTCTAGACACTGAAGGTGATGCAATAGGAGGGTGGGAGACTAGTAGGGGAGAGGATTGGATTGTAAGGAGATCAGATTGGATGGAAAGCGGATTAAATAGGAGAGGGACTGGATGTTAGGGGCAAGGGGTTGGATTGGAGAAGAGGATTAGATGGAAGGGGAGGGAAATGGATGGAAGAAATGTGTGAGTAGATGATTGAGAAGGGAAATGGATGGAAAGGGAAGAGGATTGGATGGGTGGGGACTGTACTTGACACTCAAAAATATTTGAAACATAAAATAAAGTCTAACCTAACCTAACATAATCTAACCTAGCCTAATCTAACCTAACCTAACTTATCTTAACCAGTGGTACACTAAGAGAAAACGCAATACGTGTCCGGGGCCCAAGACTGTTCAACAGTCTCCCACCAGCCATAAGGGGGATTACCAATAGACCCCTGACTGCCTTCGAGAGGAAGCCGGACAGATACTTAAAGTCAGTGCCAGATCAGCCGGGCTGTGGTTCGTACGTTGGACTGCGTGCGGCCAGCAGTAACAGCCTCGTTGATCAGGCCCTGATCCACCGGGAGGCCTGGTCGTGGACCGGGCCGCGGGAGCGTTGATCCCCGGAATACCCTCCGGGTACACCTAATTTACCCTTTACGCCCTCGGTTAAAATTTGACGCTGTTTAGTTGTCACGCGCCTCAGTGTTATCCACATTGGACTCTTGTTTTTACCACTAACTCGATGTGTCGTCTTCACGCGTTTTTTTTTTTTTAAATAATTCTTTATGAAATTCCATTTTTTTTCCACTAAAATTAACATATATTTGTGAAGTTAAAAAACATTAACTTGTAGATTTTTATTTACCTCTTCATATTTAATTAAAAAAGGGAAACTTCGTCATTCTGGTACTTTTGAAGGAGCAACGTCAAGGTGCGTCTGATTCATCAAAGCCGCTAAGGGCATATATTTAGACGCATATCTCCTGCAGTGACTTACGCATGTCTTGAAGGACTTTATACACTCGATAAAAACTCTCGGGTTTATGGGAAAATTATTGAAGATAGATTCTACTACTGGACAGCCTCTGTCCCAGAGACTGTCCAGATGCTGATGGTCCAGTTCCAGATAAACAGATCATCTACCTTCTGAGTGGTCCACGAGCTGAGTGGTCCACTTCAAGAGGCGGGTGTGGGCCACCTTTCGAGTGGTTTAGTGTCAGTAGCAGTGGTGCATATTTGTGTATCTGTCTTAAGCTATTTTTAAAGGTGCCCGAAATATTCGCTTCTGTGACGGTGTTTTCGTGGTTCGTTGCACTCACCCACAACTCTATTGCTGAATCTAAGTGTCCAACTTTAATGTCAAGCAGCAGTGTCAAGCACCGAGCATGAGAGATAAGTGTCAACATGAAGTGTCAGTCGAGAAAATAAAATGTTAGAAAACAAGCTGAAGTGTCAGGTCAATCATGTCACTTCTGACACCCCTTCCGGCTTGACAAGTGGGTGATTGTGTTGACCGGCCTTAGTCTGTGTCAAGGGGCGTAGTGGAGGGGGCTAAGAGGCAGTGAAGATACTGGAGTGAGAGTTAGCTGCCTCGCATGCACAGATAGCAACTAGGCAAAGTGCTGCTGATGAAATTAAGACACATGTGCAACATCTGGGTATCTTTATTGTAGACGTTTCGCCATCCAGTGGCTTTATCAATATAAATTCTAGGACAAAGCTTGAAGACAGTAGGACTATATACAGAAGATGAGGTAATCAGTCCCTCAACCTTGGA
Organism: Cherax quadricarinatus; assembly: GCF_038502225.1. Taxonomy (NCBI): domain Eukaryota; kingdom Metazoa; phylum Arthropoda; class Malacostraca; order Decapoda; family Parastacidae; genus Cherax; species Cherax quadricarinatus. The sequence continues at coordinate 4,750,836 of NC_091331.1, forward strand.
GTAGGTGCGAGGAGCGCCGTAGTCGTGGAGATTCTGAAGCAGAAGCAAGGAGCCTGGCGCTTATATAGTAATGTCAGGTGTAGCAGACGAGGGCATAGTTACTGGTAGGCGGGAAGGACCTACTTCCACTGGGGAATCCCGCCTACCAGTGACTATGCCCTCGTCTGCTATACCTGACGTTACTATATAAGCGCCAGGCTCCTTGCTTCTGCTTCAGAATCTCCACAACTGCGGTGCTCGTCGCACCTACTCCAAGGTTGAGGGACTGATTACCTCATCTTCTGTATATAGCCCTACTGTCTTCAAGCTATGTCCTAGAATTTGTATTGATAAAGCCAGTGGATGGCGAAACGTCTACAATAAAGATACCCAGATGTTGCACATGTGTCTTAATTTCATCTTGTCGGTATTATATACCATTCTTGCACAAAGTGCTGCTGGTCGATCAGGCCAGCAACCGGGAGACCTAGTCTGGGAACGAGCCGCGGGGGCGGTGACCTCCTCCCGGAAGCGACTACAAAATAACACACAGGATCCTGCAAAGATTCATGACATTCCCGAGAATATTGCTGGCAATTATTAACCAATTCTAAAGCCACTGGTCACAATCGTACAATTTTGAACCATGAGACCTGGTCACAGACCGGGCCGCGGGGGCGTTGACCCCCAGAACTCTCTCTGTCCAGGTACTTGGCTACGCTCTACCGTCTCGTCTGCCATTATATTAATGGTATACAGTAACAACAATACGGCAAATAAGCAAATTAGACAGAATTTCACTGTTACGGAACTGCAGATTTTCTATCAAGACTGATGGACTCAACACCTCAAAAATTACCTCTCCACTCCCATCACAGCGCTGTATGACTTTTGTGGGTTTAGCGCTTAGTTTATATAATAATAATAATAATAATAATAATAATAATAATAATAATAATAATAATAATAATAATAATAATAATAATAATCCACTTCCATCAAGGATGAAGAACGGAGCTCCTCAAAATTTGCCTCTAAACTTTTATTAGTGTTGAGGGACTGATCCCCTCAGAGATAATCTCTCCACTTCTCTCCAGGCTGAGGGACCGAGGATCTCTAAAAATTAAAGCCTCCCCACTTTTGTCCAAGTTGAAGGACACCTCAAAAATCTACTTTTTCAAGTGTCTTTGGTACACTGGTCGCCTGTGCACTTTACCCGAGAAGCTTGAAGCCTGCTGCGCAGGCGATAGGTTTCGCCTAGAAGACACCCAAGTGTTGCACAAGCGTCTTATTCATCTGCTATATAGTTGTTAGACGTAGCGACGCTACGTTTATCGCTTATTTGTGGTTAAATATGCGTTTTCATCTTTATATAACGTAACCTGACCCAATTCGCTAACTAAATTCACTACGATACCAAACATTTGCATATGATTGTTGATTGTGAGGAAAATGTGTTTAAAACGACGTTTCGGTCCCTCTTGAAGCATTATCACCGTCGCGAACTAGGTGCTAAAATACGCCAAGGAAATGTGGTCAGAATTTCGTTCAATGAAGTTAAGGATTCCTAAGTTTATTTACAAGATAAGAGCTCTTACCTACATCACTTCATTTGAAAACCCGTTTATGGATATGTGATGTAGAAATAGGGAACAAGATGCAGTTGGAGCCATCTTCGGGCCAGTGATTTCATTTGGTCAACTCTCTCTCTCTCTCTCTCTCCCTCTCTCTCTCTCTCTCTCTCTCTCTCTCTCTCTCTCTCTCTCTCTCTCTCTCTCTCTCTCTCTCTCTCTCTCTCTCTCTCTCTCTCTCTCTCTCACTCATCGTGATTTTGCCCGCAGGCGGCATAATTTGTGACATACACGTCAAGATACATAATAAAATATCAGTTTGGCCTATATATGAAGACTTGACTCACTCTGTGTATCATTGTTGCAACCCCTGAATGGGTTACAATGATTATTATGTATATATAATGTATATTACCTTTTCATTTAATTTTATATTGCTTATATTTGCGATAATAGCTAAATCGTAAATGTATGACTTTATATTATTATTTGACTGTTATATTATTTGACTTATGTTGTTAGGATGTACATAATATGTGCTCAGTTCGTCTTGATTGTCAAACTACTGTAATTATCGCTTGTCGCTCGTTATACTGCCGGCTTCTGAGCTGTGCTGTCCACGGGGCTATCACGTGATCGAGGGGGGGGGTGTCCTCACCTCTCGTGAAGTATTCAGTCTGCTGTAGACTCGCTTGGTGGTTGGACAGATTGTCTGTCTCATTATTCTTGTTAGTTCTGTAGAACTCTGTTCACAGAACATTGTATAGACTTAGTGATTTTCGACGTTGTACTGAGGTTGTGTGTCGCTTAGACACTCTGAACATCTCAGGTCCTTAGCTATAGCTTCTGACCTAATTTTGTACTGGTTTCTGTGTATTGTCACAGTCAGGGTTTTTCCTATGCTGAACTTAGATTCAGTAGTGTGGGAGTTTTGTAACTTTTGTGGAGGATCTGCTGATGGTCCCTACTTAGTGTCGTTATATTATCTCCTTGATCCTGATTGTGTCGCAGTCGCTTGTTATATGGCTATTGGGCTTAGCATTCTTTTCATTGTTCAAGCAGACTGTTCTGGTTGCCAGTCAGTCAAGAAGTTAGTTTATTAGAGGACTTTGTCAGTCACTTGTTTAAGTCTAGTCGAGTCGTGAGACATAGTGAACTACTTAGAGCACTTACACACATAC